>NW_013666918.1:133463-143120 GCF_000517525.1 Limulus polyphemus
GTGAAGGATTAAAAAAAAAAATACAATACACATAATATTAAATTTTATTACACACATTCATAGAATACATTAACTTTCAGTCAGGAGAAAAATCATTTTGTAAATGTAAAATGATGTAGGGATGGCAGTGCCAAAAAGAATGCAAAGAAGGATATTGGGTGATACAGCTATATCATTCCTACATGACTTAACTTTGTTATACTAGTTTATTTCACTTTCTAGATTTTTATGTTTAGTACTTACAACCCACCGTGAGATAGATGTTTAACTGCAGAACAAGCACTTTAGAAAATAGTGTGCTATAGTATTAAAATGTATGCTAAAAATATTCACTCAGAAACAAAAATCAGATTCATTTTCTGTTGTTAATGATGAGGAGATCATATTTATTGATCAAATATTGTTGCAAAGAAATCATTCTCTTGAAAGATATGTTTAAAAATATATCCACCTTCATTTGATTATCTTTAGGTTTTGTAAACATACTAGACGAGGATTTGTATAAAGTTATTAATATTGATCATATTTGAGAAAACTAATTCCAACCCTAATCAATGACACCTATAATCCAAAACCTGTAACACCTACATTCAAACTGTTCAAGCAAAATATTCATCATAGAACTACATAATGTGTGTATATATATATATATATATATATTATTTTGTTTCAGAAAGAACATAATGAGACTTTAGCAAAACTGAACTTTGTTTTGGCACTGGTAAACTGTATTCTAGAACTTGCAAAGTCTAAAGGCACACCAGCAGGATCTCTCAATGACTCTGCACTGAAAGTACAGGTAAAAACATGTCCTAATTGGTACACATAGGTTGCATAAAGTTTGATAATACATATTTTGCTGTAATAATCTTTGATAATTAGGCATTTAGACATTAAAAATGTGATCATGATAAATTAATTAATATTTACAGAAATTAAAGATGTGTGTGTTTTTTATGATATCTTTATGTACAAACATAAAATCACAAAGCTTAATAGTATCTCACAAAATTTAATTACGAGGATGTCGTGGTACCTACCAAAGTATGAATATATAATTATAGAGATTCCCACCAATGTTTGAATGTATGGATATGGAGTTATTTACTAGTGTAATAATATCTAGATAGTGAGCTAACTACTATTTCTAAGAACCTTGGGATATAGAAATACCTACCAAATAATATTTTAATATAAGATTATTAGAGGACAGAGTTACTCTGCTTCTTCCTTAATGAATTTTATTTAAATACTGACTTACTAATCAAAGGAACATTATGAGAATGTAATTTGATGTGGAGACTTTTTCTTCAGAAATATGAAGGTGAAGCTCCTCCTGTAAGTGAAGGTTACAGACGAGCAGAACAGCTGGTGTTATATATGCGGGCACTTCAGCTGTTGTCATCTTCCTTGCAGCTATCTCGTCAAGAAGTTCATGGTGATCGTTTGAAACCATCACCACAGGTTCACTATGGTAAATTAGTTTGTTTAAAGATCCAATATAGGAAAGAAGTATTAGTAATAAGGATCTCATTAGGTACTGATATTTTATACAAGTATAAAAACAAAAAGTGTGTTTTTCTACCTTCAGAAAAGTGGATGATTTTTGTTTTTGTAGGCTGCAAAGTTATGCTAGTAATTATAAAATGGGTATTATTAAAGTTTTCAATCGTGGTATGTGAAGTGTCATTTACATTTTCTCAGAATTGCGATATTAGTTCCTTTCTCCAAGTTGTGTTCTAAAAAAAGTCAATAATAATTTATTACAGGAACAACTTCTTTTTGTCCAGGTGAATAGAGAATGTATGTTTAGAAGTAATAATCTGTTTAGTAGGAAAAGGTCCATTTATTTATACATTTTTTTCTTTTCAGAATTAATGAATATCTTTGGTTAACTGCTTCATTAAGACAGGGTCAAAGTTTGCATGTCACAACCTTTTACAGAGTTATATTTAAAATGTAATTCAACTTTTTTTATCAATGTATGTCAATAAACTTGGCATCAAAACATCATTTATAATTCAAGTGTTAATGTTATCTCCATTTTGATTTATTAGTTTCAAAAGCAAATGTTAAAATAATGCTCACTATTCACTCTTCTGTGTCACGTGACATGTATAGCTTTGATTTCTTTTTTAGAACTTTATAGCATCAAAAATAGGCTGCTGGAGCTTACAAACAACTAGAAACACAAACTGAATATAATGAGAAGAAAGAATATAAAGTATAAATTTTGTCAATTAATTTGTAAAACCCACTGAAGAAGCCTCTCAATCTTTTCATGCAACTTATGGGCATGTTTATAAGCGATAGAAAAAGAATATTGTAGTGTATCGGAATGTTAAGACTGTTTGTTTATATTTGGTAGTTAATGATGATAGATTGGAATAAAAGCTTGATGTGTGTTGAGTAAAGTCATTGCTTCTGGTAGCCTATATATATAGTATTTTCTTTTGTATAAGTCGCTATTTTTTTCCCAAAGAATTTTATGTGTGACTTGTATATGACTTCAATGATGCAGTGATTGTCCATATGAATTTCTTTAGTCATCACCATTTATCATAACAGAAATAAAATACAAAATAACATTCAATAGTTATTACAATAACAATAATATTTAAACAGGTAACAGATAAAACAATCATATCCACTATTACAGTAACCATGTATGGATAAGTGCACGGCACTTGATGAACTGTTGTGTGGTCGTGCAGGCATGCAGCTTAGAGGGAACACAATGCGTGTCATTCAATTTGTTACCAGGAACCAGACATTTACAATAATTCAATATTCAACAGGAAATATTATGTAAAAAAAAACTTGTTGGGTAAATAAATTAATTTTCCAGGCAAAGTAAAAAAACAAAAAAACTTTTAATGCAAATTTATTTTTATTCATATATCAGTTGAAGTTCCAGTTACCTGTGAAAAATGATGGATGTAAACAAAATGTGGTAATATCAGGTTGTTTTACATGACAGTAAATCATTTATTTTCAGCTGTATTTCAAATTTGAGGGTGATTTGCATATTTGGGGTTTCTCATGCATCTGTGCACCATAAAACTACATACTAGTATATAAAACTGACATAATAAAGCCAGTATCTTTGTTATGTCACACATGGGGATGATCAAACTTTGAAGGAAAGGGAGCACACATAAACAAATTGTAATGGTTCTTTCTTTATTCTATTTATGTGAAACAACAAAAACATTAAATACAGCAGTGTATGTATAAAAAAAAAAATACATGTCATATAGCAGTAGGATGAATTTTTTAAAATTGCAGTGGTGCAACATATATATAGCGATGCAACTTATGTATGAACAAAAACTAAAAAATT
Source organism: Limulus polyphemus (assembly GCF_000517525.1). Lineage (NCBI taxonomy): Eukaryota > Metazoa > Arthropoda > Merostomata > Xiphosura > Limulidae > Limulus > Limulus polyphemus. The sequence goes on from NW_013666918.1 coordinate 136,807, forward strand.
CCTAAAAATCAGCTATGCAACTAAAATAAAGGTTTAACTTATAATAAGGAAAATATGGTAGTTATAAAGCCAGACAAGTTGTAGGAATTCAGGGACACTGTTCTGGTGTTGATATGTTTTTTATGTTCTAAGTAGCATATTTGAAAGCTACGTGAATATATTTTTGTGGACAACCAATATAATGAGAAACAAGAAGGGTTACTGAAGAATGGCATCTAAGAACAAATAGGCCTTGATACTTAAAGTTCCAAATTTCTTGTTGTTTTATGTATATTTTTATTTATTATTATATATTTTATAACAAAAGTAAGTCAAATGTAAAATTTAAAACTTGGGTAATAAAAATTAAAAATTTTATGAATTTAGGAACTCAATCTCACTTCATGTAACTTGATTGGTTTGTTTACTTTGACTGGGAGTGGGGAAGTAGATATGGGCTCTCACTATGATTTAATGCCTTTCATGGAGTAATAAACAGCTTCCACAGAGCAACGTCTGGCAATAAAACTATATAATTATAAAGAAACAGATGTTAAAGGTTAACAGTTGAAATTGTAAAGATAGTTAAATTGAAAATCTGGTGACAAATGATGGTTTAAAGAAAGGGTTATTATTAATTCTGTTTTATGTTTTTGACTTTTCATTTCACTGTAAGTTGATGATTTCATTACAGCTTGGATTATAGAAAGTAGCATAAAATATAGCTTTACTAAAAATAACTTTTGATGTTCATTTAGGAAGTCTAGAAATTATGCAAATTAAATATGTAAAGAAATATTTTTATTCTTAGCAAGAAAATTACTTTTCATTTATACTGAATTCACAGACAATTCTTTACTAAAAAACCTGATTTTTGATATACAACAGATGAAACATTTACTGAAGGTTTACCAAATTTCAAAAAGATACACTTAAGTAAATTCAGAGTTATAGTTTGTATAGTTTCACACTTACAAGACGGGTCAAATTGCCCACCTTAAAGTGTTAAAGTAATAATTTACTTTGCAGAAGCAGGCCCCATTTCTTTATGATGATTAAAGTTATCCTCTTTTAAGTAAAAATGATGTACATTTATTACAATTAAACCCTTTTTTCAGAGTAAATAGTTCTGTGTTTTGTTTTTTAGCAAAGCCTAGTATACCTGTATCACAAGCAGGAATGTTTTTCAGAGTTAATAAAATAGCCTTGTTATGTTCAAGATCAATGTATAAGTACAGACAAGTTACTTTGTCTTTTTTTGTTCAATACAAGTTTAGAAAGGGTATATATATATATCTTGTTAGGTTTAGAAAGAGCATACAAAAATCTTATGCTGAATAGTCCTCTGTTGTATAATCAGGATTGGTGTAACGGGAATTGCTTGATTTGATACTGTATGAAGTTATCTGTTTTATAGTCATAATTAATCTACAGGAGTTTGTTCTCATGCTCAGTAAAGTTGCCTGTTTCCTTTGTCATAATTAATCTACAGGAGTTTGTTCTCATGCTCAGTAAAGTTGCCTGTTTCCTTTGACATAACTAATCTACAGGAGTTTGTTCTCATGCTCAGTAAAGTTGCTTGTTTCCTTTGTCAGAATTAATCTACAGGAGTTTGTTCTCGTGCTCAGTAAAGTTGCCTGTTTCCTTTGTCAGAATTAATCTACAGGAGTTTGTTCTCATGCTCAGTAAAGTTGCCTGTTTCCTTTGTCAGAATTAATCTACAAACTCTGTAGATTAATTATGACAAAGGAAACAGGCAACTTTACTGAGCATGAGAACAAACTCTTGTTCTCATGCTCAGTAAAGTTGCCTGTTTCCTTTGTCATAATTAATCTACAAGAGTTTGTTCTCATGCTCAGTAAAGTTGCCTGTTTCCTTTGTCAGAATTAATCTAGAGAACAAACTCCTGTGCTCAGTAAAGTTGCCTGTTTCCTTTGTCAGAATTAATCTACAGGAGTTTGTTCTCGTGCTCAGTAAAGTTGCCTGTTTTCTTTGTCAGAATTAGTGTATAGGAGTTTGCTGTCATGTTTAATTAAGTTACCTGTTTCTATAGGCATAATTAATTTGTTCTCATGCTCAATAAAATTACCTGTTTCTATAGTCAGAATGGTGTACAGAAGTTTGTTCTCGTGCTCAGTAAAGTTGCCTGTTTCCTTTGTCAGAATTAGTGTATAGGAGTTTGCTGTCATGTTTAATTAAGTTACCTGTTTCTATAGGCATAATTAATTTGTTCTCATGCTCAATAAAATTACCTGTTTCTATAGTCAGAATGGTGTACAGAAGTTTGTTCTCGTGCTCAGTAAAGTTGCCTGTTTCCTTTATCAGAATTAATCTACAGGAGTTTGTTCTCATGCTCAGTAAAGTTGCCTGTTTCCTTTGTCAGAATTAATCTACAGGAGTTTGTTCTCATGCTCGGTTAAGTTGCCTCTTTTCTTTGTCAGAATTAATCTACAGGAGTTTGTTCTCGTGCTCAGTAAAGTTGCCTGTTTCCTTTGTCATAATTAATCTACAGGAGTTTGTTCTTGTGCTCAGTAAAGTTGCCTGTTTCCTTTGTCATAATTAATCTACAGGAGTTTGTTCTTGTGCTCAGTAAAGTTGCCTGTTTCCTTTGTTAGAATTAATCTACAGGAGTTTGTTCTCGTTCTGACTATAGAAACAGGTAATTTTATTGAGCATGAGAACAAATTAATTATGCCTATAGAAACAGGTAACTTAATTAAACATGACAGCAAACTCCTATACACTAATTCTGACAAAGAAAACAGGCAACTTTACTGAGCACGAGAACAAACTCCTGTAGATTAATTCTGACAAAGGAAACAGGCAACTTTACTGAGCATGAGAACAAACTCCTGTAGAGTAATTATGACAAAGGAAACAGGCAACTTTACTGAGCATGAGAACAAACTCTTGTAGATTAATTATGACAAAGGAAACAGGCAACTTTACTGAGCACGGTGTACAGGAGTTTGTTCTCATGCTCTGTAAAGTTATTTGTTTCTATAATTAGAATTATTTTACAGAAGCTGGTTCTCTTTCATGCTGCATAAATTCATGTGATTTATAGTCAGAATTAGTGTTCTAAAAGTTGAGCCTTTGTTATGCTCAGAAAGTTCTCTGTTTTATAATGTGAATCAGTGTACAAATAGTTGGTCCTCTTTCATGCTATATAAAGTTGTTTTTATAATAAGAAGCAGTTCAGGTGGAGTTTGTTCTCATGTTTAATAAAGTTATATGTTTTCTAATCAGAATTAGCATACAAGAGTTGTTGTTTTGTTGTGCTGAAAAAGTTATGTTACTTATAGTCAGAATTAGTGTAGCAGAAGCTGGTCTTTTATCCTTTTAAATACTTTTCTGTTTTATTGTCAGAATTAGTGTAGATAGAGTTGGTTCTCATGCTTAATAAGTAGATGTTTTATAATCATAACTAGTGTACAGGAGTTGTTGCTCTGTCATGCTGAGTAAAGTTGTGTGATTTATGGGAAGAATTGATTACCCTAATTACTTTGATGTATACAGCATATTGTTGCTTCCTTTTCTAAATCTTACTACATCATTATTAATGCAAATTTCCTGCATCTTAATGAATATAGCATGCGGTCATATACATAATATGTCCTGTCTATTCCTATCTAGTACAGTTAACTCTTAAAGTTTAAAGGAATGATTCACAGTTTTAGCATATGTACTGTTCCAGACATTTGTATAGTTTGAACTATGGTGGGTTGTTGAAAGAAGTTGACTAATCTCTTTGATCTAATTGGATATTGTTCCATGTTAGTGTTACAATAAGTTTTTTACAACTAGCAGAGCAGGTGATGGCTGGAGAGTGTAATCTCCCTCAGTTATTTTATAATGGAATGACCAATAGTAACATGAAATTCAAACATACTCTGGGAATGAAGACATATTTCTGATACTGGATTGTTTTCTACATCTTAGCAGGTTTTGGGGAGAGTGAATATTAATTTTCTAGCAACAGTATTAAATTATACCATATTCTTAGCTTAGTTTATGAGTGCTTATACCCACAACGTTTCAACTCCTATTGCCTTTCACTGTCTGCAGCAAGTTGTGGGAAGGCAGTTACCCTTAAAAGTTCTTATAATATTAAGAGTAGAAGAAAAAAACGACCATCCTAAAAATATTTCCACTAAAAGTTCCTCCCAACCTCCACCCTTAAAATTTCTAATAGTTCCTAAAGTAGAAGAATAACAATAAAACCACCCTAAAAATTCCACAATAGATTTCTCCCAACCTCCACCCTTAAATTTAAAAATACAAATAATTTTAAGGCTTAAATTATAGTACTAATGTATTAAGACTACCCTAAGCATTTTGTGCTGACCAAACCATCATGAGATATTGGGTTTAGGGCCAGAAATATCGTTAATAGCACAAGTACCCAAGTAATACAGTTCATTTTAATAATTATAGAGCAGTATAGTTTGAACAATTTATCCAGTTAGCTATGCTCATTACTAGGTATATATATTTTAGTTTTGATCTGAAATTTATACAAATTGTAATGGAGAACATAGATCCTTCTTCGTGCTTCATAAAAACTGTTCTTGTTTTGAGTCGTAGTTAGTGCATGTAAAAAATGTCTTTAATCCAAATTAGTATATATGAGGAGATCCTTATCAAAAAGGTGTGTTAGACAGGGTAATTAAAGTTGTAATCAAGATTATCTTACTGAAGCAGTTCTGTTACATATATTGGTTAAAGTTATAATCACAATCAACTTATTTAAATAAATCTGTTACACAGACTGGTTAAAGTTGTAACCAAGATTATCTTACTGAAGCAGCTCTGTTATGCAAGCTGGTTACAGTTTTAACCAAGATTATCTTACTGAAGCAGCTCTGTTAGGTAAGCTGGTTAAAGTTGTAACCAAGATTATCTTACTGAAGCAGCTCTGTTAGGTAAGCTGGTTAGAGTTTTAACCAAGATTATCTTCCTGAAGCAGCTCTGTTAGGTTAGCTGGTTAAAGTTGTAACCAAGATTATCTTCCTGAAGCAGCTCTGTTAGGTAAGCTGGTTAGAGTTTTAACCAAGATTATCTTACTGAAGCAGCTCTGTTAGGTAAGCTGGTTAGAGTTGTAACCAAGATTATCTTCCTGAAGCAGCTCTATTACGTAAGCTGGTTAGAGTTGTAGCCAAGATTTTCTTACTGAAGCAGCTTTGTTGCACAGACTGGTTAAAGTTTTTTTAAACAAAATCAGTGTACTAGAGTAGGTCCTTTTTTAGATTAATTAAAATTCTGTCAAAATTAGTATAGTATGAATGCATTTTTTCAGGTTTAAAATTTATCATTTTGTAATGGGAAGTGAAAACAGTAAGAATAGGCTATGTTCTAAGTTAAATTATATTGTGTTGTATTAACCAAGAATATCTCACGGAAGGTTTGTCTAAAATGTCATTCAAAATGCATTTAATATACTATTACCTAAAATATTATTAAAATATTGTTACAGTTAAATAGTATGGTAAGTTTGACATTTGAAGTCAGGTGATACTATTTTAAAATTCTATCAGTAGAGAGTAATAAATTGCTAGACATTGTACATTTAAGTGTTATTTCTGCATGCAGTTACGACTAAGCTTATAGCACAAGAATTGTTTCACTGTTATCATTAAAACTTAGCATTTAATTTAGCTTTTATTTATTTGAAACAAAGCTGTTTTAACAAATCTTTGATGAAATAGGTAAATTTTCAGTAGATCTACTTACTTAGTAAGTTTTCTTATCAATATGGAAATATCGGTTATTAAAAATTATCAGCTTGTTTCATCTTTGTTTACCTCTTTTCTTTTTCATGTGCTTTTCAAGGACAGGGGTACATCTTTGAATACAAATGGGAATGTTGTAGTCTATTCACATTGTTTAAATCCTTGGTGATATCTGTCAGCAAATCAGTTCAGTAACCAGGGAGTCGATAAAAATATGCTCTTTTTTATTATGCTGCAGGAACTTACTTATGTGATCATGTATTTTAAAGAATTTTTCTATTGTTTCATCTTATAGTCAATCACCAAAAGAGAGAGATAATTATGTTCTTGGTGGTGTGAGCCAAGCAAGGCCCAGTGGTTTTATATTATTCTGAAATATCTGGCTAGATAATAGGATATAGTGTTTAAATTATATGGTATTTAACTAGATGTGGTGATTACATGATGTGGTATTTAACAAGGTATGGTAATCAAATGATGTTGTATTTAATGTGATAAAACTAACACTAGGGATTACATCTTCAAAATTGCAACTATGACAAAAGAAATACTGAGAATGAAACTAATGAACCTAAATACCACATCATGTAATCACCACATCTA
>NW_013666918.1:144120-151554 GCF_000517525.1 Limulus polyphemus
TATCTTGCTAATTATCACATTTAATCACCATATTTTGGTAAAAAGCACAAAGTTTAATCACTATATCTTGCTATTTGGCATTATTATTCTGTGAAATATTTCTGTTTGTTGCTTTCATAGTTCTTCATACAATGAAGGAACGTTTCCATTACTGTCTAAACATGTGTAAATCGCTTAGCAGCTCTGGCATCCTTCAGGCCACCGGAGTGGATCCCACTTCCTGCAACATAGCTGCAGATCGTCTTCTGTATGATTATGCTATTGAAATGGTAGTTTTTTTTTATTTCTCTTAGTTTGTATTAATGATTAACACTGGTATTTTGGCTGAGAATGAGTTATTATTTTGTATATAAATTTCTTCATAATTAGATGAATGTTTAAGTACCTGTGTTTCTCATAGTATGTTTGTTTATGATTTGTGTCTGATTAAAGAATAAAGCTATCATATATTACCTCAAACCCTTATCTTTTTTTTTATTTACATATAAGTTTTCTGTTCTTTAGGTAGAAACATGTTTACTGTGTGTTTATAAACCTCTTAGCTCAATTTGACATCAAAGGCTATGAGTCATTCATGAAGTAAACTTTATTTGAATTGATTGTACAATTCTTCAGTTGTAGAAATCTGACATTTTTTATTATAAAGGATAAGACAAGACTTAGCTAAATAATGATAGTTTTTTTCAACAAAAAATCTTTGAATGCGTAATTATTATTATTTAAGTTGTTTTGCCTTGTGCTTCATCTAGAACTTTATGTTAAAACTGAAATTTGTCAAAATAGAAAAAGTATAACATTTAACTTAGTAAACTTTTCCTCTATTGTTTCTAGATTGTTATATAAGTTTAAACAGAAAACTAATCTGGTTGAATAATGTTACTTTTTTCTTTAGTTTTTCATCTGTGTTTAACATGAAAGCTAAATAAATTTGGTTAAGATTATACTGTGTTTAATCCTCTCACCCTGAGTATCATTTACTGTGCATAACACAAGGTTTTAGTGTCTTGCATTCAAAATTTAATTAGTATAATTTAATTTATTAAACTATTTTTTGTTTATATTATACCAATTAGTATAGCATAAAATCTTAGCTAATAATCTATATTTTAATAGTATATTAGTTTTATGTTTTTAATTTTATAAAACAATATTAAAAAAATCCTGAATTTACCCTAGTGTGACACACCTGACACATTTTCTCTAAGTATATTCTCATCTCTATTTTATCCAGGCGCCACATACCCCAAAAACCACGAAATTAAATGTAAATTACTCACTATAAAATCGTCATTGCTCATACAAACCAGGATTTGTTAATAGTTTTCTCTTACATTTAATTGTATATACCTGTAACCAATATAAATCCAAGATTTTCATCTATTATGTTGTGTTCTGAACATAATTTCACTTCTAATACAACTTTGTTTCTCACAGGTATCACAACATCTAGCTTTGATGCATTTGTAATGGATCTTGTTAGAAAGCCAGAAAAATTGTGATTGTCAGAGGAAATTGTCTGGTTTTTGAATGTTAGTTTATGTTTTTTGGTGCATTATTTAATTAGATAAAAATTATTTAGTGCACTACTGCCATTAGCTTTAAAAAAAAAAAAGTAGGGTTAAGTGTCATCGATAGTCAGGTAAGTACTTTATTTATTGTTTTCATGTTTATTCTTTATTTATTATTATAAAAGTAACTAAAATGTAAAAACAGAGATATCTTTAGGTTAGTTAAGGTAAAATAAATAATATTATAATTAAAATGTTTCATGAGGCACGCAGGCAAGCAGCTCATGGGTAATGTAATTCGATAGCGTAACATGAGCTGCATGTTCCCCCATTTTTACATTTTAGTTACTTTTATAATAATAAATAAAGAATAAACATGAAAAATAAGAAATAAAGTACTTACCTAATCTTCTTTTTTTCTTTCTGTTGATTGTCAATGACACTTACTTAACCCTGTTTTTTTTATACTAATGGTAGTAATGCATCAAACAATTTAGACTAATAAAATGAAAAAAGTAGACAATTTCTCTTGACTCTCAAAATTCTTCTGGCTTCCTAGCTATTCAAAAAGAGCCATTACAAATTCATCCAAGCTAATCATTAGCTTTCCCACAGTAATGGAGCTTGTACTCTGAGTGAAATTGATGATTATCTGCTCTGAACACAACATAATAGAATGTCATTTGACAGATGAACACCTTGGCTTTCTATTGGTTATACATAATGGAGTATTAAGAATAAGAGAGAACTATTAACAAACTTTGTAAACTGTTGGCAAAAGCAGATCAATAGACTTTTTTGCACCCATCTTCTATCTTTTTGAAACAGAGAGAGTAGTGAGCTGCACTTTTTATTTAAGCATTTTTGATTTTTTTCCTAAATAAAACTCAATTTCAACCCAAATATTTATTCAGTTTTGACTATATGAAAGAAATTCACTTGATTTTAACACCCTTTTTTTTATTAAAAAGTTCCACCTGATATCAGATTCAACCCAAATATTTATTCATTCTTGATTATAGAAATTCACTAGAATTTGACCCCTGATTTTTAAAAATATTGACTCGAATTTAGGAACAGACTTTATCTCAAAATCAGAACCCCCCTAAAGATATCTATCTTTGAATATTACATGCTTTTGATCTGGATTTTTTTGATTAAATTGCATTGCTACATTAAAATTATAATAGTATATAATTTAAAATCCTAATGGAGGTGTTTTAGAATTTGATATTATGACTGGTAATAATGTGTAACTAACTATCAATATTCATAGGAAATTCTGTTTAGAGTGCTATTTATGTTGCAATAAGTAGAATAACCATAACTTATTTTCTCAAGTCTTTGCATATAATTAAATTAAATTTGCTTTATTACATATATGTAAATATATATAGATATGTATATATATATATGTGTCTGTATGTATGTATGTATGTATGTATATATTGCTGTGCTACTGTGATAAATATTGCTTGACTCATGATTTATAAAATTTGTTTAGTATTAAAGTGCTGTTTTATCTTTTGCTATTACATAAGAATAAATTGATATAGAAGCTTATTTGGAGGAAATAAACTTATTGTTTGTTAAATATTCAGATTTCTACTTATTTTTCAAGGCTATGCAGATCAAAACCAAAGGTCTCCAGTGAGAGAAGTTGTGTGGTTTAATGTATTAAGAACACAGTTTACATGAATGTGTTTGATGTTGGACTTGTGAAATAGTTCAGAATCTACAAGATGCAAACAACTAAAAATATCTGGCATATGCATGTTTAACTTGTCAGATAGTTTAAGATCTATAACTAAGACACAAGCAACTAAAAATATCTGACATATACATTCTTATGCCAGTGTTATTATAATATAGAATTTTCAGAATTAAATGATTTTGTATATTATACTAATTTTATGATTTTATCGAAGTGTCAGTCAGCTGCATTGGAGGAGCTATTTGGGAAGAATCCAAAGAAGGTAAAAATCTTTGCTTGCAAAAATTACTCTTGTTAATGAGTTTAGATTTCTGGGTAGTTTATTTTCTCAGTCTATATAATATAGAAATGTCAAAATTAGTGTTGCTGAAAAGTGTTGAGTAGAAGAATATGAATGGGTGAATGTGATGCAGTAAAATTTTAAACAGCATAGACATTTTTTTGAAAACTATTTGCATTATTAACAATTCAAAAGACAAAATATTGCATAAAAGACATTTCATTAGTTATAAATGTAAGTAAATTTATCAAAATGTTAAATCTTTTTAGTTTCAGCATAGTATAACTGAGAAAATATGCAGCTGTAATAAAAGTACACAGAGAATGCAGATTTTCAAACACATCTACTACATCAACAAAAGTTTAAAGTATAATGAGTTGTACATTACTGTGAAAAGAATATTCTTATATAGTATCAAATTGATAATATGTTAACGTAGTCAAATAATTAGAAATAGAACAATACCTGTTTGTATTGTAATAAAAAGTGAGTGGCATCTGTTTTAAATGAATTTATAAGTAAACCTATGATGTGTTGCATTCCATAAGCTCTTAAGTCAAATGAAGCCAAAAGCTTGCATTGAATAGTATGTGCAGCAAAAATTCCACTTCATTTACTTTTAACAAATATTATTCACTTTCTAATGTAAAACCTAATCATAAAGCTTGATACACTTGTAGTAGCAAAATATGCAAGGTATCCAGACTTCATCAAATTAAAATTTTGTGTGAATTTTCTTGACTTAGCTCTTGTTTGCAGCATAGATCACATACATGCTATTATGGAAGCTGATTGGTTGATTGTGGTTATCTTTTTCACAATTTTCTTAAGACAGAGAGTTTTTTAAAATATTTATCATGATAGATGTGGACTTTGAAATTCATAGAGATTATAATTGTTAATTCTTTGTCACAGAAAGAAATCACACTAAAGCAAAAATATTTGACAGATTATATTTTAAGATAATGTTCTGGAAGCTTCTCTAGTTAAAGATCAGAACATGAAATATAAATTTACTACAACTGACTATAATGAGCTAAATTTTAATTCTATGCAAGTGAATGTCAGTTTTTTCTTTTACAATAGTATAAATAAAGTTTGTTTTCCTTATCATTTTGTATACAATTAATCTATGAAAAAATGTGTAATACTGTTTAACTCTCAATTTATTATTAGAAAATTTTACTGTTTTTTTATCTCAGAATGGAAAATACTAAATACCACCAACAGTATAAAAAATAGTTATTTGTAAGAAATGTTTCATTTTGCTTTGCTTCTGTAGAATATTCAAATAATAAAACAGTTGAAAGTAACTTGCACAATATTTTGCACAAGTAACAAAGTTCAAATACCCTGTTATGAAATCTAAAAGTACAAAGCAGTAATTAAAATATATAGTCTTCCAGTTCAAAATTAGAGGCTAGGACAGATGACACTTGTGTAAATTTGCATAAATATCTGAAAAAAATTCAAATAAATATGTTATATTGGTGACATATTGGATTGAAATAACTATTTATCATTATTGCTATAAAGTTCAATTCCAATAATCATCTTTAACTGTTTTAGGATTAAAAGATACCTGTCATTATTGCTTTCATATAATTATCTAATATTGTTGGCAGTATGTTGTTTCAAATGATTATCTAGGATTCTTGTTAAAATGTTGATTACAAATAACTATCTGTCACCATTAGCAACATCTTGGCTTTAAATAACTGTCTTAACATTATTACATGTTTGCTGCAAAAAACGTCTAGCATTGATGAAGTAAATGATAAACAGGTTTAAGTTTCCTAAAATATGAGTTTCAAACTTTTGTGTGGTACAATTTTTATTAATGCTTACAGGTTCTATTTTATTAAATGTTAGCAAAAAATGTTATTACTTAAGACTTTGATTTATCAAAAGTGTAGTATGATCCACTGCATATGTTGTTATTTTATAGATACAATGTAGTAAGATTAAGAAACAATTGATATAAAGAGAAAATAATGTTTATAATTATTTTGTGTTCAGTAAATCAGGTAAACATTTTAAAGTTGTTTTTTTTTTAATGTCCTCTAAAATGGGATTATTAGGGACAGACCAATGTTGTGTCCAAACATGTAATATGTTCCCTAAAGTAAAACCACTTCATTATTCTCATAAGTCATTGATTGTCAATGTATTATGGCTTTTATTTACAGTTGCAAAGAAAGTTTCTACTTTACCAACAATGGACTACTATTCTTAAATTACTTTCGAGGGAAAAGTTGTTTAATTGTCTTCATCACTTCTGCAATATAGCTGATAAAATACCATGTTTTTTTTCCCTACTCGATTCTCACCTTTTTTTCCATTATTGATAATTTCAACACTAAAGATATCACTTTCTTCAAAACTTAATGCTTTTCTAATTGTGTAATAGAAGAATTTTGAGTTGAAAAACTCCTAAAATTCAGAAGGAGTCAACTCTAGATACCATATGCATTGAAAATCACCACACTTCAACAAAATTGAAACACATGGGAATGGGCAAGAGCAAGGTGTACTGTTTTCCATGTTGTTTCAATAGATTGTGAAAAACCCTCTGTAATTTTGTAATGTTGGTGGGTACTGTAGCTCTCTTACAGTTCTAATGTTGGTGGGTACTGTATTTCTCTTACAGTTCTAATGTTGGTGGGTACTGTATTTCTCTTACAGTTCTAATGTTGGTGGGTACTGTATTTCTCTTACAGTTCTAATGTTGGTGGGTACTGTATTTCTCTTACAGTTCTAATGTTGGTGGGTATTGTAGTTCTCTTACAGTGCTAATGTTGGTGGTTACTGTAGTTCTCTTAAAGTTCTAATGTTGGTGGGTACTGTAGTTCTCTTAAAGTTCTAATGTTGGTGGGTACTGTAGCTCTTATACAGTTCTAATGTTTGTAGGTACTGTAGCTCTTATACAGTTCTGATGTTTCTGGGTACTGTAGCTGTCTTATAGTTCTAATGTTGGTGGGTACTGTAGCTCTCTTGCAGTTCTAATGTTGGTGGGTACTGTAGCTCTCTTGCAGTTCTAATGTTTGTGGGTACTGTAGCTCTTATACAGTTCTAATGTTTCTGGGTACTGTAGCTGTCTTATAGTTCTAATGTTGGTGGGTACTGTAGTTCTCTTACAATTCTAATGTTGGTGGTTACTGTAGCTCTTATACAGTTCTAATGTTGGTGGGTACTGTAGCTGTCTTATAGTTCTAATGTTGGTGGGTACTGTAGCTCTCTTGCAGTTCTAATGTTGGTGGGTACTGTAGCTCTCTTGCAGTTCTAATGTTGGTGGGTACTGTAGCTCTCTTGCAGTTCTAATGTTGGTGGGTACTGTAGCTCTCTTGCAGTTCTAATGTTGGTGGGTACTGTAGCTCTCTTACAGTTCTAATGTTGATGAGTACTGTAGCTTTCTTACAGTTCTGATGTTGATGAGTACTGTAGCTTTTTTACAGTTCTGATGTTGATGAGTACTGTAGTTCTTATACACTTCTAATGTTGGTGGGTACTGTATCTCTCTTACAGTTGTAATGTTGGTGGGTACTGTAGCTCTCTTACAGTTTTAATGGTGGTGGGTACTGTAGCTCTTTTACAGTTTTAATGGTGGTGGGTACTGTAGCTCTCTTACAGTTTTAATGGTGGTGGGTACTGTAGCTCTCTTACAGTTCTAATGTTGGTGGTTACTTTAGCTGTCTTACAGTTCTAATGTTGGTGGGTACTGTAGCTCTTATACAGTTCTAATGTTGGTGGGTACTGTAGCTCTTATACAGTTCTAATGTTGGTGGGTGCTGTAGTTCTCTTACAGTTCTAATGTTGGTGGATACTGTAGCTCTCTCACAGTTCTAATGGTGATGAGTACTGTAGCTCTCTTACAGTTCTAATGTTGATGAGTACTATAGCTCTCTTACAGTTCTAATGTTGATGAGTACTAT
>NW_013666918.1:152266-153212 GCF_000517525.1 Limulus polyphemus
GGTACAGTAGCTGTCTTACAGTTCTAATGTTGATGAGTACTATAGCTCTCTTACAGTTCTAGTCTTGGTACATGCTGTAGCTCTCTTACAGTTCTAGTCTTGGTACATGCTGTAGCTCTCTTACAGTTCTAGTCTTGATACATGCTGTAGTTTTCTTGCAGTTCCAGTGTTGATACATTCTGTAGCTCTCTTACAGTTCTGGTATTGGTGCATGCTGTAGTTTTCCTACAGTTCTGGTATTGGTACATGCTGTAGTTTTCTTACAGTTTCAGTGTTGGTACATGCTATAGTTTTCTGACAGTTTTAGTGTTAGTACATGCTGTAGTTTTCTGACAGTTTTAGTGTTGGTACATGCTGTAGTTTTCTGACAGTTTTAGTGTTGGTACATGCTGTAGTTTTCTGACAGTTTTAGTGTTGGTACATGCTGTAGTTTTCTGACAGATCTAGTCTTGATACATGCTGTAGTTACAACTCTAGTATTGGCGAGTGTTGTTGCTATCAAATAAATTTATATGTTCATTATTGTGTTTCTCCTTGATAGTGAATAGAAAGAACCATGAAATTTGTGATTGTGCTCTTACAAAGGTAGTTTAGAAAATCTGTCTAATGTCACACATGTTATAAGTATTTAAATATAGAGAGTGTAGTGTACTCTTGTTGTTGATTTACCTGCTTAGTGTCTTCAGCACTACCAAACGGCCCAAATCCTTCTCCATAGTCTAGCACACCAGATCACTAATGAAGAAGACAAGAAACTTCTGAACAAATGTAAGTCTCTTACTTTCAGTTTTTGTAAAGTAATATGCTTTTCTGTGTTGTAGCAAAACTCCACATTTTAGTTTTCCTAAGTGCTTTGGTGTAGGTTTTTAATATCTATGGTATCGAACGATGGTTAGAACTAATCTTCCAAGTAGTATGTGGCTAAGATCATTGATTGAATATATGA
>NW_013666918.1:154212-171045 GCF_000517525.1 Limulus polyphemus
CTTGTCATTGTCAGTAATTTGCGTTCCTAATTTGTATGAAAATACAGACAAACATCTAATTTGAACCAGTGCTGCATTCAACATACCACATTACACACAAAAATCAATGTCTGTTTTTTTTAATATTTACTTTTAAATTAAGAAATTAAATAATATATAATACTAAAATCTGAATTATAATCTAGTTTGATACCAAATTTACTGACACAAGTTCATAAAATAGTAGTTCAATAAAATTTTGAATGTGAGTCAACAAACGTGATGACATGGCCTGTGACCCATCTGGAGAAGGTAAATAAATTTGAAAATGTAAAAAATTTAATACCGATTATAATTGCAGTCAAGTGCCAAATTCTTAAGGTTTTTTAGCTCAACTAATTGCTTTTATTTCCTCCTTAGAATGTACACATTAATTTTATTCAAACACATAAGTAACTAAAGAAGAAATTAGTTGTCATAATAATAGTTACATTTGGGAGTTATCTTTGTAATGAATATACAAATAGAAATTTTCAAACAAACCTTTGAAATTGTGTGACTATCTGTGTTTGTAATTACCTTTGATAGAATTTGCAAATTGTATTTTTTTTTGTGTGTATCAAGCTGTCGGTCATGATAGGATTGGATGTAACTCTTATTCCCATACGAATCCTAAATGGACCTAACTAAACCTCCTGTAGGGAGAGATATAGATAACTTAAAAAGGAGACAAAACACAGTTAATTAGAATCATATTTTGTGTGGGATATTTGAAAGCTCTTGTTTTATGTTGATCATTTTAAAAGTGGATGAAATATCACTTACAGTTACATATAATATAAATCTGTGTTACTTGAGAGTCCTGTGTTTTCTTTGGTTAAATACAGTTGTTTGTGTTAAAATAAAGTATGTTAATGTTCTCTGGTGGGATTTGAGGGTTGGATGGAGATCAACTCCTTTACCTTTCATGTTTATTACTAGTTGTAGCAAATTTGATTAATGTGTGCTGTAAAAAAAAGAGAGTTCATTTTACTTTGTTTAAGCTAGTGTTTTAAGAAACATGATTCTGATTACCTAAGAAGGAAAAACGATTTTCATATGAAGATTATTAATTCAACTGTGTGTGTATGTATGACAATAAGTTGACAACCTGAACCTATAATGGTAATGCCATATATATATATAAATAACTTTAATGCTATCAGTTACATTAATTGTCAATAGGTGATTAGATCAACACTATAAAACAGTAATGATTTTAATATAAAACAAATATTACAATACAACTAAAATTAATCAATTATTTTCCATTATCAGTCCTAGTTGTCAACATTAAGTCATAATTGATAATGTCTGTGTTCATAGCACCCAAGAGAAAGTGAGGAGATTGGAATTTTAAGAACTATTTAAGGTAGGGTTTTTACTTCTGTTTAGCATCATTTTGTAAATAAAAGGGTGGATGTTGGGTTTTTAACTTTTATTTCTACTTTAAGGTTCTATCTAGCCGTAGACAGCAAAAGGCAGTAGGAGTTGAGACATTGTGGGAGTAAGTACTCAACATCTAACCCTTAACTGATTTTCCCTAACTGCTGGCTAGTTTAACATCAGTGTCTGGATTTTTTCTCATAGATGGAATATCTGCAATACATTTGGGTGCCGTGACCACAGACATTATGACTTATGTTGACAACTAGGACTGCTAATGGAAAATAATTTGAAAGTAATAATCATATTTAGAACCTTTTTTTAATGTATGTGTTTCTGTATGTTTTTCATAACAGATAGAGATGCAGTGGAACGACGATTATTTTTGATTCACAGACAAAGCCACATGGATGCTTATGACAGTGTCTGATATCAGCTTATTTTCTCTGGCCAGTCAATTGAACAAGCCTGTATTTTTATGTCTGAATCCTCAACTAATCCTCCTGATATGTATCACAAACTCTAAAAACGTGTAGTGGTGACATTACTGGTCAGTATTTAGCTCCATTACAGTTTAATGACTCAAGTCAAAGCTGTAGACTATGAAGCATGAATTACCAAATTAAAGCTGAGTCACAGCAGATGTGCTAGTCATGAATTCTTACTCTTGTGTTTTTCTTATGAAAGAACAGGGACTTAGGTATTAATATATAGCAGCATTTTTCAGTGTTTGGTCTTTACATATTCTTACTCTGAAGTTTAATACTACTACAAGTAAGAATACAACTGTATCAATTCATTTTCATAATTCATATATCAAATGTAGGTCAGCATATATAGTTGGATTGAAAGTTATAACAAGATAGTGTATGTGCCCATGTGTGTGTGTGATACTTCTGGTTCAGTTCAAACAGCAAGTATGAGTTGCATAGTTTTTTGGTTATGTAATGTAAGTTAGAGCATAATGTGAAATAGTCATAACTTAAGTATGTCATGCTTATAAATTCTCTTACAAGATAAAGACTGATTATTAGGATATTGTGGTGTTGTAGAAGTATACAGGTATGTGTGAGTCTCTACAAAATTGTATATTCTGAAAGTAATATGTTACTAAATAAATAGCATAGATGAATTTTGTTCTTTTAGATAGGTGACCAATTATTGTATACTTTCTTATAGTGTAGTGGTAAACATCCAGATTCTAATGTAATAAAACCCTTGCTATAACAGTTGGTTTTGACTGGATCTGTTTTTTAATTTTATGATGTAATGCTTTGGTGATAGCCGTTACATTTAATGTTGTTTAAGAAAACGTGGATATTGTGTTTGTTAATTTAAAATATTGCAAGGAAGTTTCTGTTTTTATATTTACCAATATTTAATTACCAGATTTAAAGAAAGTTGCCCTTAAAGTTAAGGAGCAGTTTGTAATATGTTGAATTACAAATAGAACCGATACACCTGCTGGGCTACATGAGTTATGGTAAGAAATGGTATTGTAAAAAACGAATATTTTATTAGTTAGGTTATATGTTTGTTTTACACAATAATAACAGATCAGTAAAAAGTAAATCTACATTCCGTGCAAATCACTGAAGTAGCAAGTCATATTACTTATGAATGTACTTTTATAAATATCACAAGAATGGAAATTTGAAAAGGAAATAGACTGAAAATTAAAACAGTTGAAAGTTTATTTAAAATATTAAAAAAAAAATAGTTTTAAGTATGTGTGGTGGGGAGGGGTAGTATGAGTATGAATATATTAAAATTGTACTTATTAAACTACTATTATGACCAATTACTTATTTGAACATTATTGGTCCTTATATTTGTTTAGGTTTTGTTTTTAATGAAAAATGTTTACAACTGAGAAATAAGTGTTATTAGTTTAAAACTTTTTCATGACTTCTTCATGCATAATTGCCCTAAAATATTTTTTATACTGTGTAGTGAAGACTATTAGTACTTATTATTATGATGTTTTTCACCGTTATTTGTCACCAGTAGTTATTTTAGTATTAGGCAATGACTGGAATTTAGGATGACCTAAACCTTTTTCTAGTTCACTGGCTAAAAAGTAGTTATATCTAATGGCTCTATATTGAAGCACTTGAAAAATATTACATTTATTAAAAGATTAAAACATTTTTATCAAAAGCATGTGGTTATAATTATCAATTCCTGTTCCAGTTTATTTAGTTAATATATTGTGTATCTATGTGTGTGTGTGTGATTAAATAAACCTCAAGAAAAAGATAAGCAGACTGGAACTAATGAAAGTGGCTGTTAGCTTAACTTCTTTCATTACTTGATTATGTGCTACTGAACTAATATGATCCCCTATTTTCGTCTCTCTCTTTATGAAATGGAACAAATAGCTACCAGCAACAACCAGAGAGCCTGGAATGCATGAAAATATTATTAATGTTTAAATATGTACAATCATATTGTCACAAAGATAGAACTTGTGCAACAAAGTGATATAATGTTAAAATAAGAGTCTAATGAGATTTCATGTTTACTCAATATTATGCAGATTTTCTAATCAAACTGCAATTATGAATATAGAATGCAGATTAGCAACTAATAAATCTATTCTGACTGAAAAAAACCACAATGAACAATGTTCCACAATATTACTTGTAATAAATAAAGTGTGTTGTAAATGCCAATGCATGATTGTTGTACACAAAAATAAATGCATGTAACAAAACACAATGGATAGAAAGAATCAAACCAACCACCACCATGTATACATTTAATGCAAAAGATTGGCACTTATGTGCTGTGTAAACTTTATGTTCAAAAAGTCTAGTGTAAAGTTTGGGCTAACATGTTGACAGTTAAGCCTCCAAGGTAATTATGTTTGTAATTAGGACTTTTTTTTCTAAGCATTAACTCTGGTGTTTGGTCATACCTTGCTTTTTTGTCAACATAAGAATATATGGATACATTGGGTCATTTATTAAAACAATTAGCCTAAAGGTTTATGATTGACTTTGTGTAAGTATGGAGAATTGTGTATCTAAAATTAGTTTAAATATTCTAAGTAGCTAGGGGTTTAATGGAGTATGACAGGAAAGCAACAACTTAAAAAAGCATGTTGGCTGGAACTTTCTTTAGTAACAGTTATTAGTTCGCTAATTTTGTTTATCTTTTATCAATTTATATTTTATGTCTGCTACTGGATTATTGTGAAATGAAAAATATAGCCTATTTTCCAATATTTCACAGTAATTAATTTTACTTAAACTTTTCTATTTTGTGTGTGTATAGATAAACTGAATTGTGAACTGCATATTGGACTTTGAATTTTCATGAGGAACTTGAGTGTGACTAGTGTCAGTAGCAGATATTGAAATGTGTATATTTATATGAACATAACTGACGTTTTTATCTGGTTTTAAAATATTGTACTTGCAGTTTTCATTGATAAATATCAATTTATTTACAGTGAGTAAAAGTAACATACATTTTCTAATGATCATTTTGAATATGTATGAATTTTGTTTAACAATACTTTTTTTGCATTATTTAACCAATTCCATAATCTGTTCATATGTTTCTTAAATTTTTATTCTTTGTGATTGGTGAACATATTATTTTTATACATTATTCTGTGGAACAAAAAATGTTGTAGATAATTTTACATTTTATTCAAATTGCTATAGCTTTATTTTAAGGAAAAATAAATTTATTAAACATGTTCAATATACATCAGAGGTTTTTTTAAGATTATTACCAATTACAGTTCAAATATTAATTTTACTCTATTAAAGGGATCTTGATTTTTTTTCTTCTTAGTAAAAACAGTATGAAATAAAAATAAGATTATTACTTAAAGCTGGAAGTTTATGTACGTATAAATAAAAGATGAAATAGAGAACCTTTGTCTCAATAAATGGAGAAACTATTGTGTTCTTCTAACTAATATTTATGTGTAATGTTGAAAAAATGAGGATACTGAGTTTTAAATGGATATTTTCATCATTTGCCTGGCTGAAATTTGTATATGTGAATACAGAATAACTAGGATAAACCATGTATATGTTGGTAAAATGTGAACAGATAACTAAGCCTAAGTTAAGCTGTTTATAGTTGTAGTTGTGGGCATTGTAATATCTAATGTTTTTTGCATAAAGTTATATACATATTTAAGTGTTAGTTTTGGCTAATCTTACTTGAAATGTTAAACATTACACTAAAAACTATATAGAGAATGTGTATAGTAATTACTATAGATGCTACTGATGTGTTCTTCTAGTTTTAGGTCATAGTTTGTAATGCTGTTTGTATAATACATGCTTCTAATAATCAAATAATATTGGAATTACTTGAATTGACGACATTTGATAAGCTTACTTAACGTGAAGCAGGCGCCTGCAAGTACCTCTTTTTTCTTTTTAGTAACATTTATATACTTTAGCTATGTTACGTTTCTTTCTAAAAATCATTCAAACCAATGTTAGTCTTGTACAATAATCCAAGCTGAATATTAGCACAGGGAAGTCATCCTCTACTCATGCATGAATTTCCACTTGTGTCATATTCTGTCACAATTATGTATATTTCTGGGCCCAACTGTCTTTATAAAACTATGCTGTCTCAATAAAATGATTTTTTAATTTTAATATACGAGACTTTCTTGTTGCTACTACCCCAAAGTATATTAATTTATGTCAAATATTATATTTCCTTATGTCATTTTGTTTTAACCTTGCACCTATGTGTTTAGTATTCAATTATTATGTTCTTCATTTTAATATACTTTAGTTTTTTATTGTTTGTCTGCTGGTTCAGGGTTACAATGTAATAGGCTGTCAAACTAATGACTGTTCCATTATTTGTTTCATATTTCAGTACTATATTAGACTTCTTCATGATGAACTCTATTAAAAATACATTTCTGGAAAGTTGAAAGAATGGTATTAACTATGTGTTGCACTTACCAGCATAAAGCCTTTCTGGAATGCATTCATGAATGTTGGAGGCACTATTTTTACAATGTGTTGCGTTTCATTCTAGCAAACAGCTTTCCTGGAAATCAGTTCTAGAAGACTGAAAGTCTATGATTTGTACAATGTGTTAATATTTGCATGACAACACAGAGCTTTCCTGGAAATCAGTTCTGGAAGATTGAATGTGTTAATACTTATGCTACAGTAGAAAGCTTTCCTGGAATTTAGTTCTGGAAGACTGAAATTAATATAATGTATTAACATTTAGATATAAAACTTTTATGGAATGCATACTGACTACCCAGAGCATATGTGATGGTTTTAAATACACGTTTCACTGTCATTATTTTATGACAAAACAACTTAAATATAGAATTTACATCCTCATTTATCTCATGCCTACAGAACTAGAAGATGTTTTTTTTGTATTATAATATCTTAATCTTGGTTGGTATTGAAACTCAAGTATATGATACAATAATTGACAATTAGTGTCTGCTGTGATATTATGGCTGTTTTTTTATGCTAAGTATGATTGGACTAAAACAATAAAATAGTATCTAAGAATAGTATCTCTAAATGAATCAGTTAACACCACAGAACCACTGTGCAATATGGAACACATTGTTAGCTGCATCAAAGCTGTCTATACCATTGCCTCAGAACACTGTTGACTCTTAATCAAGAGTAAATCAATTTTTTTTTCTTGCTTGACTAAAATTATCACTTTTCCTGGGCTTAAAGCTATAGAGTTTGTCATTCCCTGAGAAATCATTGAATGATATATTTTGAAATAAAAAACTTTTTTTTGTTAAGATAGTCATTAACTAGTTTGAGCATTAAAAACCATAGCCAAGTAAATACTCAAATAGACTTGAAATGTTTAATGGCCATTTTTTGTGCCGTGAATGAAAGAAATTGTTAAAAAAAGAAAAGAAGTTGTATTTCTAATGGTGTTCTTTAATTTTTCTGTGATCTAAAGTCAATGCAGAACTGAAGTATTTATTACATTCAGGTAGTTTTTGTTTTATGTGATTGCTCTTGCTGAAGAACTACTTACCCTAACAGTGATAGAATATATGGGAAGGCAGAAGGCATTTATCCAACATGACACCTGTTTCAAAGCAAAATGTAATGAGAAAAATGTCATGCTTAGTTATATTTTTACACAATATTATTTAATGTTTTTGCACTACCAGTGTTCCGATACTACAATTTCCAAGAATACATGTTGTTGGAGTGACTTTGGTTTTTCATTAATTGGGAAAGACTGGTTATAATATATTAAGATTAAGGTACAAGTATTAAAAAGCAACTCATTTTATATAGATTGGATATAATTTGTAAATAATTAACCCTTGCAGACTGGTTAGTAGGTGTAATGATATAATATTTAAAGAAGCAACCCTTGCAACCTGGTTAGTAGGTGTTATGTAATATTTAAAGAAACCCTTGCATCCTGGATAGTAGGTGTAATGATATAATATTTAAAGAAGCAACCATTGCAGCCTGGTTAGTAGGTGTTATGTAATATTTAAAGAAGAAACCCTTGCATCCTAGATAGTAGGTGTAATGATATAATATTTAAAGAAGCAACCATTGCAGCCTGGTTAATAGATGTTATGTAATATTTAAAGAAGAAACCCTTGCATCCTAGATAGTAGGTGTAATGATATAATATTTAAAGAAGCAACCATTGCAGCCTGGTTAGTAGGTGTTATGATATAATATTTAAAGAAGAAACCCTTCAAATTGCATGCCTTAGCAAAGATGTTGTTGAGGAAATAATTGTCAGATGAGTATCTTGTTGTCTTGCTTTATTGAAAGTTTCCTAGTAAAGAATAAAACCATATTTACTTTAGATAACACATTTAACAATTAATTTAAATGCATACTTTGTGGATAGAAATTTACAAGTGTTGTCTTAATGGGTGAATGATGGAAATTATAAATAGATTGTAAGGATACTGTTTAATTTTTATTTTAAAATCCAATTTTTTATTAAAAAGAATCAAATAAATTTGTGTGATTCTGTTATAAGTATGTTTATTTTATATCAGATTACTTAGATTTTATTATATATGCTTTACAGTATGAATGAGTTGTTATATATATTATTTATACCACATAGTTGTTTTTGTAGAATTTGTTTTCCAGTAAAGTTATTCATGTCATGACTTAATGTTTCATACAACATGAGTAACATAATTGAAGCACCGACAACTATGAAGAAATTGGCAACAGATATAGTTGTGTTTTCCAAAACAAATGTGATCTGAAATTCTGTATGATGTTAGATGAAAAGGCAGTTTTAGAAACTTCATAGAGAGCATAAATTTGAATGTTGTTTAATAAAAAAATAATCATTTAGCAGATAGTGATAGATTGTAATTAGAATACTACTACTTTATTATTCCTTATAATTTGATTATTTATAATATTCTCCATCATTTTACAAACTCCATATATTACTCAATAGGAAAAGCTTTGATTTTGTTGTAAATAGTGTAAATATTGATGACAGTTCCAAAGTTTCTGTGTCATCTTTGATGTTGTGCAAGTTTACCAAGCAAATGTAATCTCCTTGGATAAACTGTATATACTGATAAGAACCGCATTGTCTATGAGTAATAGCTGTATAATTTTTGTCACATTGTCTATGAGTAATAGCTGTATAATTTTTGTGTGAGTGTTTGTGATTTAACATCATATTCCTATCGAAAGAATGAACAAATAAACTGTACACCTTCTCTGTTAGTAGTTTAATAAAGAAAACACGCTAATAAAGTTCTGTCTCATTTCATATAATCCAGACAAGGTATTTTTTTGTTGTTGTTCTTTTGTAAGTGAGTGGCTGTCAGATCAATGGTACTACCCTTTTTCTTGGTGATCACATTGTCCCAGATGTTAACAGATTTATCAATATAACTCTATATAAAGAGCACTTTGCTACAATAAAAGTTAACGAGAGCTCTCTCTTGATTGAAGAAAGACCGATACAAGTAAGGGAAAAAATTACCAGGTTTAACACTTGTGAAAAACATACTTAGACATCGTGAGGAAACGGGTGTAAATAGAACTGTGTTTAAAATAGATTTGATATTTTTTGAACGGTTTCTTTCATGGAGCTGTTTTTAGGTTAGCTGTTATGTAACATTCAGAATAACGTTGTTATTATGTACACTACAACTTTATTACAAAAGCATTATCATATTTCATAAGAAATGTTTCTAGAGGCCCGTACTAATCTTGGAATTACTACTTTCATCTTCAGAAGTACCCAGTATTATTACCATGATTATGCACTATTGCCAGACACTACAACTTCCATTGTGTGATTTCAGAGCTTGTTACTCTTTTAAAGGCTCTACACTTTGAGGTTTTCCCATCATAAAGAACATTGATGACTCACTTCATAGAAATGTTGTGTATTTGGGCTTTATATCTTTAGAAAATGTTACTGTGAAAATGATCAGGATTACACCATGAATCAAACATTTTAGCACTAATCATTTTGCCAGTGGCACTATGGCATGTTTATAAAGTGATGTGCCATTGTATATCGTTCTTATAAAATATGATAAACCAACTGTATAACTGTTGTAGCAACAAAGATAAAATAAAACGTAAAACACAGAATCGCAACAATTGAGATAAAATTAATAAAGTTACTTATAAAGACAAGCCAATTTCGTTAGCTAGATATACGTGTATAACAATTTTATAAATGTCGTGGAGCATAAAGCATATTAAATTACGTTACATTGTTTAAGAGGGTATTTACGACTGCGATTCGCTTTGAAACCTTTATGTAATTCATTGGGGTCCATGTCATGTTTATTGGAATACAGTTTTGATTTAGATCTTCATGTGTACAACTTCTTTGAAATCTAATTGTCATGAGTGGTATTCTCAGAATAACGGGAGGTTCGACCATGAAATATATTACGGAGTAATTCTAAATTCCCAAATTTTGACTGAGTCATTAAAAAGAAATAGACTGGACACAATGTGAAGCAATCTTTGTTTTTCTCAAAACACGTCCACGAAGGACAAAAATGTTGAAGTTAATCAAACGTAGCATTGTGGTATTCCTGATTCAGAGGAATAATGGCTCACGTGTGGGCTACCTCTGATAACAAGAAGTTCGAAGATTTAGCTAGATGGAATGTTAATGTGAGAACAAGTGCAGGAGAAAGAGAGAGAAGAAACCAAGTTTTACAAACTTTAAGCACTGTTTATTTAATTTCGATGACGAGGAACCCACTTTGAGACTTCGTTTACTATCTCAAAGTGTGAATGGTGTTCTACGGAATAAACTGGTTTTATTTGAAAATACTGAGTAATAAGGTGCGTGGAAATCTTAATTTCTTGTTCTCCCACAAGCCCGTATTACCTGTTGTTCACAGATTGTCTTTGATGGTAGATAGAGGTGGAAACATTAAAGCCGACAGTATTATTAATATTAGCATTATTACACTGATGTGACGGCATAAAAAAAACCACGTGACCTTTTACTCCAGCAAAAACTTAACTAATGATGACGAGAAACTCACAAGTAAAAATGTATAGCAGAGATGGTTGGTATGGGTATTAAAAACTTTAATTAAAATAAAGTATCAGAACAACGTCTTTGTTAACCTCAAGATGACGTAAGAAGGTCGAAACGATGTTCTTATACTTTATTTTAATCAGTTTTTAATTCCCATACCAGCCGTTCAGGCAGCTAAAACCCGTACTGTTTCTATGATTAATCTGTTATCCAGTCAATATGTTTTCTAGTATATCATTTTACAATTTCAGGTGAGTTTTCTAGCAAAGTCATCTTCCACAATGTCATCTGAAGGTCAAACGGGAAGTATTACTGAAACTACCTTTCCTCAGACAGGTGATGATGAAAAAGCGGGATCTCTGAGGACATCTGGCGGGAAAGAAAAATGCCAAGCCAAAGCTTCGAAAAGAAAACTACTGAAGACGTTGAGTCGCAAAGGTACAAAAAGTTTGCAGGACTTGATCAAGTGTTCCATCTGCCTGGATCGACTGTATATCCCTAAGATGCTACCTTGTCAGCATACTTTCTGCCTTCTCTGTATTCAGAACTGTATTGTTGGTTCTGGTGACGCCGCTAAAATACGCTGTGCACAGTGTCGATCAGAGAACTCTCTGCCAAAAGAGGGAGTTTCTGTCCTTCCAGGAAACATCTATCTACAGTCCATACTGGACCTACTCGAGACAGACTACGCTACAGTTGATGACTTCGTTCAATGCTCAAACTGTCAGACCATCTGTTACGCTAATGTCTGTGAACATTGCAATAACAGTTTTTGTCCAGTATGTCAAGAGCGCCATCTGGACGAATTAAAGAAACAATTGAGCCAAATTGCTGATCAACTAGAGATGATGACAGATAAACTTGAGAAGCGTATGGGATTTTTTCAGGTGTGGTAACTGTTTTCTTTCATTTAGATTGACCACCCTTGGTCTCTGTAACGCACTTTATTTCCTTTATAACGAAACGTTAATATTAATTAGTTTAAACTACAGAAACTTACGTTACGTTTCTTGTCAACTTGCTTGAAACATGTCACAGAATCAATATAAAATACGATGATTTTATAGGATAAATTCTTCCTCTTTGCCTCCTCCACGTTAGAAGCACAAACGTGGCCTATCAGACGGAGGATCGGAAAATCTCAGGTTCGAGACGTGTTGCTATCAAACATTATTTTCTCTTTCAGCTGTGTGTGTGTGTTATAAGAATGACAGTAAACTCTGCTATTCGACTAAGAATAATCTCTTCATGCTGTACTTCTGGTCCTAAATTAAAAATTAGGATTTGCTGTGCCTAGTTCAATGTGTACATAAAGTGTCATTCAGATGAATACAAAAAAATATACACATAAGAATACTAGGCTTGAGATCGCTTGTTTCTTGTAAAGCACAAAGCTACACAATAGGCTATCCGTGCTCTACCCTCTACGGGTATCGAAACTCGATTTTTAGCGTCATAAACCTTCATATTTACTACGGAGCTACTTGAGGGGGGGGGGGCAAAGCTTTTGACACTTGGATGGAATCAAGTCTAATTCCAAGTTTCATCAAGCGCTTGTTAGTGAAGCTTTTTACAGTGTTGTAGTAAGATGATAAATAATATATTAAGAAGTGACCCAGCTTTCTTTATTTTTAGTCACTAGTTCTAGACCCAAGTACCAGTTTTATTATTCAAAGCCTTAGTTACAAATTTAAATCTTAATATTACCTAAGTATATACCTCTAATTCCGAAACAAAATCTAGTATTTTAATACACAATCTACGATACTAGACTTTCCACTAAATCAAGAATACTAGACTCCCCACCAAGTAGCGAATACTAGACCCCTTAACTAAGTCTCGGTTACTATACCTCCCTCCTTCCCTCGAATCTTGTAATACTAGATCTCCCCCGCAAATGAACAGGGACCTTATTTCAGTTCTTGATACTGGATCTCCCCCGCAAGGAACAGGGATCTTTTTTTCAGTTCTTGATACTAGATCTCCCCCGCAAGTGAACAGGGAGCCTTATTTCAGTTCTTTATATTAAATCATAATTTTTATTTCATTTCTTCTGATACAAAGGTTTTATTTTCATCACAATATTATGTTTTAATGTAGAAGTAAGAACCATGGTCAATTTTGTAATGGTTTCTGTTTGATTATTCGGTAAAAATAATGCAATGTTCAATCCACCTAACGATTACGAAAGCGATTTATTTATTCTATTGAAATGTACAAGTTCTATACAAGCTACAACCTGACCCGCAAATAAACTAAACATTCGCTTACTTTCAAACTTTCTACTTTGTTAATTTTTTAAGCGCTGAACCAACTTATTAACTAAATAACTCACTCTAGTGTTTTTTTAAATATTTATTTTTCTAAATCTCGTGAAAATTCGAGACACCACGTCAAATCTAGACACCCAGGAAATTTCTAGTTATCACACATCATCGTTACGTCATGTCAGTACTCCCTTTAGCAAACTACACAAAACATCCAAGGTGAAATATCAAAAATATAGTTTACAACAAAATGGTGTAGCTATGGATTTCGGAGTTGACGAGCCAGGTTCGAATCCGTGCGACACCACAAAATATTCTCTAAATTTAAGCTGTAGGTGCGTTATACGAGTGACAGCCAATTCCTTAGCGTGAATGGTAGATGATAGATTGCTGACTGGCTGGCTGAAGTTAACTATTTCTGGAGTTAAAACATACAGACGTTTAAGAAATCGAGATAAAACCTGCTAGAATGTCAGATATTGACGGTGGAAATCAACAATTTTCACTTATATGGAATTACCGTGTATTCAACGCATTTCCTTGCGAAAACGACTTTACAAGGTAAGGAGTATGAAAGCTCACATTGAAGCACTAGGAGGTTGAGTCAGTGGGAGGTGCTGAGCGTATTATATGTGTGGATGAAGTTGACAATACACCAAGGTTTTCTTTGCTATGCATTTGAAATAACAAAAATGTCGGCCAACCCACTACGTAGGCGTAAGAACAGCAAACCAACACCAACCCTGTTTAGTTTATTGTTACAACGCCTATTACTTACGTCAAGAGAACTCCTCTGCCCACCTCAATCGAGACAATGGGACAAAGTTTTCAAAACGATAGAGAAATGTTGAGAAACCTTGTATAACGAATCAATTAGTTTTGCATGAATTTCTTTGTTTTTGCGCTTGTTCTTGTTGTTTGTCAACTAGATGGCGCTACGACTGCTTGGATCTCGTAGCATGTGGCATCACAATTTTGTGGCGCTATATACATAGATTATATCTTATGTTAACTGCGAAAACTAGATGGCGCCACAAAACTGGTTAGATCTTGCGTATACAGCTATAACTTTAAAAATCCCCATCACAAAGACTAAATAACACTGTAAGATTTACCGAATCTCTCATCTCCTTTTGGGAGACTAGTTGCCTCTATACAACTATATAACACTGTATGATATAGATTAAATCCTCCGGTTACTGTTACAACTACTAGATGACACTAAAAGATGCGTTAGATCATAAAGGTATACGCACCTGCTTAATCTGGTTCACACTGTAACAGGTGTTGTTTATGAACAATTATGATATACGTAGCCTAACTTATTTTCCTCTGCTTTCCCTCTTGAGTTTTTAGAATGATATCCATCGTCACGATTGTGTTTTTTATCTCAACCACCGCTGTGATGACTGATAAGACAGCGTTTTATTCATTAATATTTGATTTCTGATGAAGGGTTGAAGTTTTGGCTAAACGTGAATTAGTTCTTTTAAACCTAACTAATTAATTTAAGATAATAGAGTTAAAACATGATTGATATCCAATAATAAACGTTCAAAAGTTACCTAGTGTATTCTTTATATACCGCAAAAGTTGCAGTAAACAAGTAACGTTTAATATATTGACCTTTTTCCATTAGGCACATTTGCCTGTAAGTACAGTTGCTTGTGGATGGAACTGTTAATTACCCAGTTTGTTGGCCAAATGTTAATAATGAGTCTTGTAATAAAAAGCAAATACTCTATAATATTTGTGGGTTAAAAATAAAGTAAAATAACAACAGCTCTTTGAAATAGTTTCTTATATATATATATCAAAGGATTATTGCATGAAATTAAAAGAAGAGATCCACGAGGCAGCAGTGAAGCACGTGAAGAAAATTGTTGACACTGAGACGCACTTGCTGCAGAATGTGGATCAGATTATGAGCAATGAAGATGTTATCTGGAAAGAGTCGGTGAAAAATCTGGATAAAACAGTTCAACAGATTCGTGACTCTGTGAATAAAGATTTTAACGAAGCCAGCGATTCAGCAGAAAAGGTACGACTCCATTTGAATCCACGAAAAACATGATTGATTCTTTGTTTGTTTGTTTTAGCCTAAAGCTACAGAATAACCTGTCTGTCTTCTGTCCATCATGTGGAATCGAACTCCTGATTTTAACATTGTAATCCCATAAACTTACCGCTGACCTATTGGGGGATGAGACACTTATAACACTGGTCATTCTGAGAGTATTAAAGGTATTTTTGTACCTTTAAAACGCATATTTTAAAACAAACCACTTTCGCTTTCATTTAGGTCAGTTGATATTAGTTTTTCTTTACTATTAAATACTAAAAAAGATGCTTAATTTGTCTTTGTGTTTGTATAACAATTTGTATTCCGGAAATCATTCACATACTGGTGGATTGTTAGCTTTGGCCTCTTACCAAGTATACAAATTCTTCAGTCCAATAAGTTCATATAATAATAATAATATAGCGTTACTGTCAAGAAGCTGAGCTGGCCTAATGGGTAACGTGCTCCAATTGTGGGTCCAATGGTTCTAGGTTCACCTCCCGTTCCTCAAAGCCTTCCTATTCCCACTATTCGATAAGACAAGAATATCTCAAGGGCTGGCGTTGAGTACTGTTGACTAGCTGCATTTCTTACTGTTGACTAGCTACCATCCTTTAGTCTTGTCAATTCAAAATTATTGCCTTACACGAAAAATCTGTTTAAAAAACGTTGTCAATGATAAACAAAAGTATAAAATTTCAAGTGAAATTAATAGTTTTATAAATTTCCATTTCTTACTTTCTTACTACAACCTGATGATGACAAAACCTTGTCGAAACGTTGTGCATTTGCTGTTATGTTAAACTTATATTAAAGTTTTTCTTCATTACCCATTCAAGCCGTCTCCAGCCATTATTCCAGTAAATGGAATTCAATAATTCAAAAACTGTTCATGATTTTTTTGACATTCATTTTTTCAGAAAGAATATATTTTGAACTTTGAAAGAGGTGTGGTAACTTCCTTCAAGCTCTCCAGTGGCACAGCGGTATGTCTGAGGACTTACAACGCTAGAAACCGGGTTTCGATACCCGTGGTGGGCAGAGCACAGATAGTCCATTATGTAGCTTTGTGCTTAACTTCAAACAAACAAACTTACTTCTAGCCCCCTAGTGGCTCAACGGTAATTCAGTGTAATTAAAATGCTAAAACTGAGCTTCGATACCTGTGGTGGCCACAGAAAAGGTAGCTCATTGTGTTTAACTTCAAACAAAAATAATTACTTCAAATAATATCAGTTTCATAAACCTTTTCTCAAACTCTTGACATCACCAAGAAACGACATTTTTTTGTAGAGAAATGATGAGGTGAAGAATAACTAATAAAGAATTGTTTGTTTGTTTGGAATTAAGCACAAAGCTACACAATGGGCTATCTGTGCTCTGCCCACCACGGATATCGAAACTAATAAAGAAAGTTTTTCTTCATTACCCATTCAAGCCGTCTCCAGCCATTATTAATAAAGAAACTGAATACTATAACATTTTTTGTAAAGAAAGTTAATGATATAATATTTCCTGTGAAGAAAGTGAATACTATAACATTTCCTGTAAAGAAAGTGAATACTATAACATTTCCTGTAAAGAAAG
>NW_013666918.1:171761-177239 GCF_000517525.1 Limulus polyphemus
AAAAAC
The DNA here is from genome assembly GCF_000517525.1 of Limulus polyphemus. Taxonomy (NCBI): domain Eukaryota; kingdom Metazoa; phylum Arthropoda; class Merostomata; order Xiphosura; family Limulidae; genus Limulus; species Limulus polyphemus. The sequence continues at coordinate 171,768 of NW_013666918.1, forward strand.
TTTATATAAGTTTAACATAACAGCAAATGCACAACGTTTCGACAAGGTACCTGATGATGACAAAACCTTGTCGAAACGTTTTACATTTGCTGTTAAACTTATAATAAAGTTTTTCTTCATTACCCATTCAAGCCGTCTCCAGCCATTACTGTTTATTTAATGTTTCATATACAGTTGTGTTACATGGCTTACAGACTGAGGAGATGAAATTAGACTAAAATATACTTGAATGTAAAGATTGAGTTAACTTACCTTAACGGTAGTAGTGATGGATAAAAGTTTAACACAGAAACAACATTTCAGTAATTCTTGCTTCTTCAGGTCAGAAACGAGACTCTTCTCAAAGGTCAGAATGAATTTTCATCAAAAAAGTACCAATAATTGCAATAACAAAGCACATTCTCTCTGCAACTAACCAATATGAAAATAGACACGAAAATGCATAAGTGTCTTTTTCTTGTGACAAACCGGGAGGTATCCCCCCCCCCCATTTACACTACGTCAAATAGGAAAAAAATGCAATTGTCCCATGAAACAGTAGATACGTTCCTTGATCAGTCAAGATACAAAAAAAAAGTAACGCTTCAGACTGCAGTTTATCAATGAGATCTCAACTAGATTTAGAGAATCGATGATCAGAACATAGAAATTCGTGAATTTTGTGAATAAAAATGTGCATTACAGGAGAGTAAGGTATGTGGTATTTGCATAATACCACCTCTCTTCTTCTTATCTTAGAGTTGTCCCCAAGCCAACATTAATTTTGAATATAACACCAATTACAGTTACAACTTGCTCTAGAGAAACTGCATGAAAATCACAACCCTTTAAATTTGACGTTGATATAATGAAAGAGCAGAACATGGTGATATAAGCTAATGGTGTTGTGCTAAGTTTTATATTGCCAAAATTGTCAGACATGTGACATCACATCAGAGTACAGATATTCATATTCAAAACCTAATTATTGTTTTTGTGAGCCTATTTTAGACAAAGAAAATATATGCCGCACTAATTAATTGAAACTACTTGTATTATTATATTGAGAAAATGCAACTCAAAGTGTGGTCAGAGGAAAGAAAATGGTATTACGTAAAAATCACTAAAATGAACAAGTTTAAAAAATTATTAATTCAATGTATTCCTAACTGGACTACAAAGCGGTATTAACTTTGAGTTCTATAATGCTTTGCACATCTGTCCTGCAAACGCAACTAAAAGTAATTTTCATTGTATAAAAATAAGTATTTTAAAAATGTGTACGTTTTAAACTCGCAGAATAATTATTAAATATACTTTATTAACTATATTAATACCACATTCATGTGTCTTAATAACTACTTGACATGATATTGTTACGACAGCGGAGGTCACGCGACGCTGGGAGCATGCGCGCTGGAGTTTCTCGAAGGACCCTGAATTTGCCCGCCAGCTCGAGTGTGATCGAGACGCCCTCTTTTTAGTATATAAGCCTGGCGGGAATTGAAAGGGGAGATAGATAAACGAAACCTTCTTACATGCTTACTAAACAGATCTTTCAACCTGTGCTCCACATATCTTAATCTACACTCTGAAATTTCGTTCTTACATGATATCCTGAAACGCAACTGTTACCCACAACACTTATTAGAAAACATTACTAACACCTTCCTAACAAAGAAACTCACAAATCCAATTATGATACCAACTGTACCCAAACTTACTATATACTCGTGTCTTCCCTATACTGGCAAACAAAGCTTAAATTTAAAAAATCAACTTAAACGCATACTTGGTCGTTACTACCCTCAAGTGGATTTCAGATTAGTTTTTAAATCCACGTCACGCATACAAGATTTTTTCCCAACTAAAGATCTCCTCCACATTCCTTATTGTTCCTGGCTTGTCTATCTTTACACGTGTGGAAACTGTAAGGCCTCCTATATTGGCAAAACCAAACGCCAGAGCTTATCAACATATGGGAATTTCCATCAAAACGTAAAATAATTGAGTAACCCCTGTGTTTCCTCTATACGCCAACATAGTGAAGAAACAGGACATCAACCTATACTATCAAATTTCTCTATCCTCTGCAAATCTAATAGTGACCTGGAATTATTGATTAAAGAAACCCTCCACATCAAACAGCATTGAACAACATGCAGTCTTCATTTAAATTATACATTTTTTAATATGTTCGTATTACTGATTTTACCTTTTTTGTTGTGATTTCTTGCTGTAGTTTCTCCCCATGATTACTGTTTTGTGTTTTATTTGTTTAATGATCGTTATATTTAGCAATTGTACTTTGACAATGTCCAATGACTTATGTAAGTTTATTTTATATTGCTTTAGATACTGAAGATGGAATCTGATAGAATTCCGAAACGTTTATCTATGTCTCCTTTCTGTCGATAAACAATGTTGTATATCATAAGTGCCGTAATCTTGTTTATTATCAGAGTATAACTCCTTAATGAATGATAACCTCAAGATTATAATGATGTTACACTACTTAATGATGAAGTTGTTGCTCTTCATTCGAGACACGGGCATGAGTATATGCTCCAGAAAAATCAAACAAACACCTTTCTAGTAGCCTTCACCATTTCTCACATGCGTCATTGTACCACACACTAGGTTCGTTTGTTTTATACTATGACGGTGAGAATGTTTACATTTTAGACAGAACTAATGATTATCCTCTAGGTGATTTATAGATGAGCTTGATGGATATTACATCACATCATGGTTCACTGGAGGTCCTAATAATTGTCGATACTTACATAATGATGAAAAGTCCTGTTGTAAAGTTATAGGGTTTAGTCTCACTTTTATCAACAGTATTAAACTTCTCTTCAAAGAAGATTTTGACATTAAATATTTTTAATCCTTTTCGACAGATTATTTCGACAAAAAAACTTGTCAGGATTTGAAAACACAATCTGTTTACAACAAATCCAAAACTAAAATTTACCATCCAGTATATACCAAACGATTTATTTTACCCAATTTTACGGTTATTAACTCGTGTATTTATTCATTTTCATGTTATATTTATTTCTATTTATTTTATTCTACATCGTGAGAGGCTGGTCCCATGTTAACTTCATTATAGTTTAAGATAGATTATTGACTACATCATCCTTTTACCTGCTTAGTGCCAGATCCAATGGGAAGTGGCAAATAACTCACATAAGATATCTTATTTTGTATGTTAACTTCATCATAGTTTATGATAAATTATTGACTACAACATCCTTTTACCTGCTTAGTGCCAGATCCAATGGGAAGTGGTAAATAACTCACATAAGATATCTTATTTTGTATGTTAACTTCATCATAGTTTATGATAGATTATTGACTACAACATCCTTTTACCTGCTTAGTGGCAGATCCAATGGGAAGTGGTAAATCTCAATTTGTTAGCAGTGTGTTATTACATTATCGTGATATTAACAACCCTATTCCTGATGATTTTGTGTGGTTTTATGGTGAATATCAACAATTATATACTAGCTTAATGCAAAATATTCCCAACTTAAGTTTTGTGGAAGATTTATCTGAAAGGTTTTGTGAATATTTACAACACCATAAACCATGTCTTTTTATCATTGATGATATTATGAGTGAAAGTAGTAAAAATAAACGAATGTCTCAACTTTTTGACTCACATGGGAGTCGCCATTTTAATACATATTTGTGTTTAATATTGTTCAAAATTTATTTCATCAGGGTAGAGAAATGTGTAATATTAGCTTAAATTCTCAATACATTATTTTTTCAAGAATGTCAAGGATAAATCTCACTTGAATGGTTTAACAAGACAAAATTTTCCAACATGTGTTAAATACATTGAAGAAGCCTATCAGGATGCAATGAGGCAATCATATGGTTTCTTACTCATAGAATTAAAACTGCAAATAAACCAATTACGTTTGAAGACGGGACTATTTCCTGGAGATAAAGTTATAGTGTAGATGTCAAAGTAAGATTTCATGTTTAAATAATTATTGATTGTCATGGCTGTGACTGTGAAATAGATCTAGAAAGGTTTTATTTTGAAAACAGACCTTATGTTATTAAAGAATTAGCATTAAAACTTTAGTCAATGGTAAAATATATGTGTGTTTTTGTTTAAAGATCGGTTTCTAGTGAACATCTTTCAGATGCAGATCATCCCCAGTGTTATTGGGTGGCCCACTACATTCACCACATCCCCTGGAAAAGTGGAACCTTCGAGTATCCATATCTCTGGAGTATGGTTTGTTTGCTAAGACAGAACTTTTTTACAGAGGGGAGAGAGAAAAGACCAAGCTGTTGAGAAGTCTCTTCCAAATTTCTTGTTATAATCTGGAAATCGATGTTATATTTAAGTGGTTTGTAGATATCCAGTTTTATATATTGTACTTAACTAAATGTATGTGTAAATAAATAGTTGTATTTGTATAAATAAAGTTGTATAAATAGTTGTAGTACTTACAATCTATTTTCATTTATTCATTACCATACTTAAGAGTTAAAAGGATAATTAGTGATTAGTGGAATATCCATCCCGAACAATAACATAATTGACCTGATCAAAAATATACTATAAAAAGAAAATAATTTTAACCTAACAGAAAGGAAAAAATTGCAGAACGATTATCAAATATGAATATTCCACAAGAAGTTGTTAGAAATGTAGACAGATGGTTGTATACAAAACATAAAGATCACGCTACGCGTGTTAAAAGTCCCAGATGTTCTGTATCTGATTGGGTTAATGTTTAATATGGTATTATTTATTAATTTATTTCTTACCTATTATCATGTTCTGTCTGCTTCTTAACCCTAGTACTATTTTGATCTATCTTAAAACTAGCTTCGCCTGGTGTAAAGGTCAAATAATTACTACTGTTCATGACAATGTTGATGTTAAACTAAATAGGAATAATTGGTGTACGTTAATCTGACGTAGTAAATAATGTCTAATGTGCACCAAACACTACAATCTATTTATTATAGTCCCAAATATCCTTATAGATGTGTTGGATTACTGCCTTTATTTAGATCTGTGAAAGTACTAGAGAAATCCGTCGCTCTAAAACAGGTCAAAGACTGGTTAAGTCGTTAAGATACATACAATCTACACAAACCAAATCGGTATACATTTTCAAGAAACTTGTGATCGTTTTGGGGATCGATGAACAATGGTGGATTTGGTGGATCACTCTAATTTAAGTCACTATAACAATTAGTTTAAGTATTTACTCACATATATCAACGTGTTTTATAAGTATGCATGAGTTGTTCTACTCAAAGGTAGTGTTGCGTCATCGAGGTCACGTGATTGGTGTGGCGCCCTCTATTTTCTAGAACTATCTTGTTTTTTTCATGAATGCTCTAGTATTTACTAGCTAGGGTAGGCGGGTATATAAAAGAGGGGATTGTAATGTGTGTGAAGATAGTGAGTAATTGAACTGCAGTCAAAAGTATTATTTAGCCTTACTT
>NW_013666918.1:177466-186616 GCF_000517525.1 Limulus polyphemus
TGTAACAGTAGGAAGGGTACGACACTTGTAAAAGGCTTTCAAACATATTTTAAAACAGGATAAAAAACCCTTTAAACTTTAAACTGATGCTCAAACAGAACTTACAAATCACCTGTTTGAATGTTATCCTATCGAACAAGGCATTCACTTCTTTACTTCGCATAATGAAACAACAGCATCTCCAGTAGAAAGATTTAACCACACTATGAAAACTCGAATGTGGCACTATTTTACTCATTGTGGAATTTACCTGTATTGAAAAATCTGGTCAGTGTCTATAATCAATCTTATCATCGAAGTATTAAAATGAGTCCAATGGATGTTAATCACACTAATCACTATGTGTTGTGGAAAACACTTTACAAAATAATATTAAAGGTAAATTTTCGAATTAGTAAAGTGTCAATTTAAGAAAGGTTAGATGTCTGGATGGACAGACAAAATCTTTACGATTTACAAAAGATTAAAGAAAAATCCTTTAGCGTATAAACTGCAAGACTATATCGAACAAAAAGTAATTGGAACATTTTACGAATCAGGTTTACAATATGTTATTATGTCCCCTCATGGCGTTTATGCTGTGGAGAACATATTATATGAACGAGGAATTGATAAACACAAACAGTATTTCGTACAATGGAAAGGATATCCTGATAAATTTAATAGCTGGATCCGTCAAACAGATCTGAATCCCCTGTCATCATAAAATGATAACCATACACTATCATTTGTTATGTGGCATGGATCAACTGAATTTGACGGTACTCAGTCATAGTTCTATGAAATATTTTGCCAACGATAATCTGACAAACAATGTCACTCGTCTTCCGAGATCTATCGACCTCGATGGTTCATGGGAAATGGACATGGCCAAACTACAGTATCCACATGTCTGGCATAATGTACCTAATGGCATAGGATGGATCTCCTACCTATCTGGCAATCAAGCTCCCAACAAAATCATTTATATTAGACCAGGACATTACAGAGAGTCCGATGTTTTAATTAGAATCTTAAACAAAATAGTAGAATCACATTATACACTCAACAAAGAACCTATGTTTTCTTTTGATTCATTCATCCAAAAAAGTAAGTGCAAACGTGTATGATGAAGCCTCTATAATATTTTATCCTGTATTACTGGTACTATTTGGATTTAATATTAGTGGTATCATATCAAAGCTCATTATAGCTCTATATACTGTTAACAGGCACAGTGGATTATATTCAATTTATGTTTACTCAGATACTGTGGAACCTAGTATTGTTGGTGGTACACATGTACCACTATTACGAATTGTTCAAGTTAAAGGTCATGATGGAGACATGATCACTGAAATATTTACAGATCCTCATTACAGACCCATTTCTAAACAGTTTTCAGGTTATTGAGATCAATATAAAGGATGACATGGATCGACCTATTCCATTTGAACAAGGGAGAGTCATTATGAGAGTACCTTACATTACTATCATGAACCAGCTGTATATGAAGCATATTACGATTACGAAGTGGAAAACTATTTACCTTATTTTGCTGATAGTCAATGGCAACAAAGTCACAGATTAGCAGATGTATCGAACAACCTGTTTCATTCAGTTATACCTTTCCTGGAGAAAGGGACATTAACCTTAGGAAAACAAGCTGTTCAGTCTGGTTGAAATTTAGCATCAGATGACATACAAGGAAAATCTCTTATTGATACTGGAAAATGACAAGCAATACAAAGAGCTCAGAACTTGGCTCGAGATGTTAAACATATGTTAATAAAAAGAAGAAAAAGAAAGGACCCATGTTTAGAATTGCTAAAAACCAAGAAACAAAGAACATCGACCCTCCTACCTCTTGAAATGTCCTGTCAGTGTACAAAGTCTGAGCTAGACGTATTTTCTTTCCCTCTCACACAAACCATGGTTGAGGAGGATCAGTGGACAAATTATTATCCTCTATCTTTAGTGACTGACAAAAAAAAACCCATCGAATTTTCTATATCAGAGTCTGGAGATGAATATTTAGATCTGGAACAATCAAACATGATGGAACTGACATAAAAAATATGAAGATAAGTCTGCACCTGCCATCCTGTTTCTTCATTCTCTGTTTTCTGAAGTTGACGTACACCTGAATGACAAACTAATTTCTTCATCTCACAATCTTAATACCTATAAGTCGTACATAGAAACTATACTGAGTGGAAAAGCTAAGGGAAGTCATTTGACATCATTTATGTGGGTAAGGACATGGTGGGTAGTTTTGATGATCTTGACGTTAATGTTAGAGGCAAAGACCGACACATAAATACACACAGTAGTCAAACTGTTGACATGATTAGCCGTCTACATTCGGATATTTTATTGCAAAACAAGTTCTTTCCGGGCGTTATTATGTGACGGTCAATCCCACTATTCGTTAGTAAAAAGAGTAGCCCAAAAGTTGGGGTAGGTGGTGATGACTAGCTGCCTTCTCTCTAGTCTTACACTGCTAAATTAGGGAAAGCTAGCGCAGATAGTCCTGGTGTAGCTTTGTGTGAAATTCAAACAAACAACTGGACCCCAGAGATTCATGTGAGTAAATTCATGTAAATTTAGCTTACTATCTTGAAATACAACTGGTATAATAGCTTTATCAACCTCAGCCAGAGCACTCCTCAAATATAACCAGATACCTTCATCATGGTCTAATATAACACATATATGACGATTTTGATTGGGATCATGAAAATTACATGCTTCACAGTTCTCTTTTCTAAGCTTTTGTGTGAGAGGAGAAATATGTTCAGCATAAACTTCAAATAAAATGTTTTAAGACTTTCATTGATAATACTAAATACCATTTTTGATTCATTTTGTACTATTTGATTTACGTATGAATCAACAAAACAAAAATATTCACATAATCTATACCACTCTGACTTATTTATAGTAATAAGACTTGGTAAATTATTATTAACATTAAGTTGGATAGGTTAGTAAAAAATAACAGGATTTCTAAGATTTGACAGAATAAATCGTCCTTATTTCTTGGAAAAGCATCCACTTACATAAGAACTTGCATATTAATTATGAAAAAATACTTTGATATTAAATGTGATTATTACCTGCATATTAATCATCTAATTAATTAACCTTTAATTAATAAAAATTAATCAAATATTAAACATATGAATATTAATTATCAGTTGCACATTAATTTTATTGTGCATATTATTTACATATTAATCATCTAATTGATTACTATTTAATTAATAAAACATTCACACAGTTTTTAGATTTAGTGTGTAATTTTATTTAAGAAATAACAGTAAATATTCAAAACGCCAAATTAGGTTTATGAGTGTTGAGCTATACGTTTTCTCAAGAAATAATTGCTAGTTTTGAAAAATCCATAATTAAACTAAAAAATTGCGCAACTTTTTTCATTTGATTGTTTGTTTGTTTTTAATTTCGCGCAAAGCTACACGCAAAGCCATCTCTAATTTAACAGTGTAAGACTAGAAGGAAGGCAGTTAGTCATCACCACCCAACTCTTGGGCTACTCTTTTACCAACGAATAGTGGCATTGACCGTCATGTTATAACGCTCCCACAGCTGAAAGGGCGAGCATGTTTGGTGGGACGGGGATTCGAGTCGAGCGCCCTAACCACCTGGCTATACCGGCCCATTTTGGTTTGAAAAATTGAATTGAAATTCAATATGAAAAAAGTTTGTCTAATTATATTTTTATTCTTTATTTTGGATGAATTAAATAGTTTTATTTATATCTAGTTTTAATATATCTGAAATTGACAGAAAATTTCACAAAATTTTAATTTCTTAAAAATTGGATTTTGAAAATTTTTCTGAATTTGTTATATATGTTTTAACAGTCAAAAAACTTTATGGAAAAGCAATTCTGATAATATTACAATAATATTATCTGGAAATTATTATTTTTGCCAGTTTTTAATTTTATGCTGGAAAAATGGTTGTTTGTTTGTAATTAAGCACAAAGAAACACAAGGGCTATCTGTGCTCTGCCCACCACATGTATCGAAACCCGGATTATATCGTCGTGAGTCCGTAGACATACCGCTGTGCCACTGGGGGCAATGGAAAAAAGGAAAGTGTGAAATATCTAAAAATGAACTTAAAGCTTTTAAGTTCTTTAAAATACTTAGCTCTTTGAAATTTAATAAATATTATGGTACTGGTTTGGATTAATGGCGCAAAACACCAGGGATATCTGCGCTAAACAGTCTAGTAATAAGGTAAGAAAATAAAAAAATAAATAAACCTCAAATACGAAACATTGCAAAGAAAATAAAATAAACCAAAATGTGTTTTTTAACCGAGGTTAAAAAATTAGATAGAATTAAAAAGGCCTATGGCCTGTAAAAATCTATAAATGCGATTAATTTGGACAGTGACACCATCGCCAATGACACTATTTAACATCAAAGGTAAGCCCTGAGAAAAAAAACATGTCTAAAAGAGTGCCGCTGTTGGCATTTGTAGCGACTGCATGGAGGTAAAATGTGAACAACTGTGAGTGTCACAGAGGCCACATATTGGCGGACCAGTTACTTGTAAAAGAAAACGATGATTAATGAAACTGTGGCCAATGGGTAGCCTAGACAAGACAACTTCTTCTCTCCGATTCTTATGGAAACTAGATGGTCAAACAACAACAGTATGCTTCCTTTAGAAAAGCTTGTTACGGAGTTGCCTTGATGACAGGTCTGATGTCTACATAAGGGAAGGGAAGGGCTGTGACAACACCAGAGCAGACAGAGTTAGATGTCATGCCAGCAAGCTTATTCCCATGAATATCAACGTGGCCAGGAATCCAGAAAAACTTAAAATAATTTGACGATAAAGAGAAGTGAACCATTCGTTTCTGTATATCCAAAAGAACTTGGTAAGAACTAACATTGAGCGATTCCAGAGCCATCAAAGAGCTAAGCAAATCAATATAGACTGTACAGTTAGAACACTTCTTAGCTTCTATATGATCCAAGGCAAGTGAACTTTCATACAACTCCAGCAATGAGCAGAGAATCTCTAGAGTGGATCCTGTAACCTTCAAGTCACAGAAAACCATGGTGGAGCGTACAGAGTCATCAAACTTCGAACCATCTGTAAAAATGGAAACAAATGAATGTTTCAAAAGACGTTCAGCAAAGAGAAGATGGTACTTCCAATCAGATGACTCAAAGTAAAGTCACAAGTGGGGATGATAACAATCAGTGATTGGATGGGATCCTTGATATGAAGGTCGAATGTAGGAATGGCAGACCATCTATTTCTAAAAAGCACAGCCCACCGTGGCATAAAGACACAAAGCCATCTGGGAGAAATGCTGTGGTAAGGATCAAAGCTTTGTAAGGTATTGTTATGAAATTTGCAGATGTCTGAGGTGAAATGGAGGTTTATGGGACTTAGTGTGCAAACTCTGAACCATAGAATTGTGGAAAGCCCTATTCAGAGCTGAAGCCCTTGATGATGTACAGGATCCAACATTTTAAAGGTAGAGTCCCTGGTTGAACCATAGACCATGGATTTTTATTCAGCTTTGAGCGAATAAAGGTTAAATATATCTTCAGCATGAAATATCTATCTCCAAGGAGTGAAAGAGAGGATGCAGAGGACGTTTAGTGCCCTTGTACATTACATATGAAACTGTTTAATATGTGGAATAAATTCCAATTTAAAGTAAAAGAGAAGTTCCAAGAACTTTGTTTCAGCCACAACGGAAGTGATGGAACCACCCAGACAGAACTGTGGATCAGAGTGCTATCCCCACTGGCAGCAGAGATGCACGGTTGTAGATGACAAAAAGAGGAAACCATTGGCTCAAGTAAGCGAGAGCAGTCTGAAGCTGCAACTCAATAAACTTTTTATTCACTGACTGACAGGGAATCTGAAAATCATCAACATAGATATTGTTTGCAACTGTAGGAGGAAGTTGTTCAGTGATAGCATTCTGTATTATGCTAAACTTTCATGTAGTATCATAAGTCTTCTCAAGATGAAAAAAAAAAGATCGATAAAAGATGCTCCCTCTTGAGGAAGGCTTTCCTGATCGATATTTCAAGTTGAATCAGGTGGTCCACAGTGGAGAGCTGTCAATGAAAACTATGTTGGATGGACGAGAGGAGGTTGTTTGATTCCAGAAACCAAACAAGACGAGCATTGTGCCGTACTAAAATAACATGCTGCTACATCCAGGGTTCAACAAAAAAAAATATTAAACTGTGTTTTTGGTAAGTGCTAAAATCTTATTCCAAGTGTTGTTTAATACCTTGTATTTTTGTTGAATCCTGGTTATAACGGCATGTTATTTCATTCCGTTACATTGGTGCCTAAACAGGGACCTTTTTATAAAGGTTGGATTGCTTGTTTCTCATTTCAGTGTTGAGTGGTTAATTCAGTAATAATTTAAATTCAGTTAAATATAAGCTAACTTGTGTTGGAAAATAACTGTGTTACTACGGGAGTTAGCGAATCTGATGTTGCAGGTATGAAGCTGTCTATGTCAGTATTGACAGAACAGGTGAGAATGCTAACACTGATCTACTAGAGAGAGAAACGAAGTCTCCCTCCTCTCAACCTCAGAATTCGAGAGTTCATTCTACCTGTAGCCCTGTTGAAAATTCATCGATTTACGTCACTGCAGTCAACCCACCACCACTGCCCGAAGAAAAGTTGATGGTAAGTCAGACTTTAATGTTTTAAAGTTTCTTAAAAGTAAGGAAAGGCATGTTTATCTGTATCAAGTACCTGAGAAGAAATGGATGGAAACTGTGCCTTCTTGTTTGAGAGGAGGACCACTAGACTGGTGACAGACTTTTGGATCAGAAAAGGCTTTCAAACAATGGGGAGAATTTAAAGAAACACTGACCAACTTGTATCCAGCAGTGTTAGATAATATCGAATTGAATAAGGAAATCTTTTTGAGAAAGTACCATGCTAATGCAGGAGAGTCAGATGAAATGTTTAGTTGCAAAATTGTGAAAACTTATGAATTATGGAGCCCTAAAACTACAAAAAGAGAGATTGTGAAGTGCATAATATCACAATTGCACGTTTCTTTACGCGAATACTTGGAAGGTCATTTTGTTCTATAACACATCAGGAGAAATGATCCAAACCTTCAATTAAAAACTTGGAGTAAATGTAGCATATTTCTTGCAGATGGAATGGCTAACTGTCCGATCGACCAAGGCAAAATGACAACTTTGAACTTAATCGATATGTTAAAGTACCATCATTTGATGAAAATGAAGTTGATAAATATTTCCAACATTTCAAGAAGGTTGCCCAAACCATGGAATGGCCCACCGAAAAAATGGTCATTATTATTACAACGTGTCTTAACTTGTAAAGCACAAGACGCTTATGCTGCTCTCTCTCTAGAAGATTGTATGAATTATGATAAGGTTAAAGCAGTTATTCTCAAAACATACGAGTTAGTACTAGAGTCTTATAGTCAAAAGTTTCAAGGTTATCGCAAACAAGATAATCAAACTTATATGAAATTTGCTCACAAAAAGGTTTATTTTGATTGATGGTGCAATTCGATGCATATTGGCAACAGTTTCGACAAACTAAGACAATTATGTCTAATTGAGGAATTTAAACGCTGTGCACGTGCCGACCTCAAATTTTACTTGGATGAAAAGAAAGTTGAAACACTACAGGAAGCAGCTTCTTTTTCTGATGATTACACTTTAACACATAAAACCACTTTTCATAAAAAGAAATTCATACCATCTCAACAAAAACCTGTATCTGTTCAAGCCACTAAGGTTGAGGAATCTTCTAAAAAATCCAGTTCCTCTAGTTTGAAATCTTCTGACAGTCAGGATAAAACACCAAGGCCTGTCTGCAATTTTTATAAAAAAAACAAACCTGATCATGTTATGTCCGATTGTTGGTGTTTGAAAAAGAAAAAAAGAAAAGGAGGCAACAACCAGCGCGTTTATGTTCACATATGGACGTAGTTTCACCAGATTACCCCATGTTGTTGATTTGGCCACTGGTATACAGGCTGATGTAATCAGAAAGGAATTTAGACCTTTTGTGTCTGTTGGTTCTGTGTCTTTGATAAACGACACTGGCAATCCCATACCCATACGTATTATACGTGATACTGGGGCGACTCTACTGAGAGCTTGCCGAAGGACAGAGAGGCATCGGCCGCCCGCAGCTGAGATACAAGGATATTTGCAAAAGAGACATGAAGGTGCTCAACATCAACACCGAAACTTGGGAGGACCTCTCTGCCGATCGCGCCGACTGGAGAAACACTCTCCGTAAACAGCTGAAGATCGGTGAAGAGGAATTGACGGTGGCGGCAGAAGAGAAGCGAGTGCATGAAAAGGAACAGGCAGCAAACAGACCAGCGTCAACGCACATATGTGACCTCTGCAACCGGGACTGTTACTCTCGTGTCGGTCTCCTTAGTCACAAGAGACGCTGCTCTAGACGAGCGATCAACATGAACTAACAGTGGACGGATGCTCATTCATGGTCAAACCTGGCCGAAGGAGGCCTACTAGGGGCGACTCAGTCATTGTTGTTAGAAGGAATATTGCCTTTAGATTTGAGTTTTGCCACTGGTAAGTCTTTTATTTCTCAGGGTATTGAGGGTAGCTTTGCTATTGCATTTACTTAGCATCAGACCTAGTTTCGGGACCAGTTGTGATTAGAGTAAGACCTACTATGCCAATTAAGGGTGTATCCTTATTGTTGGGAAACGATTTGGTCGGGAGAAAAGTTGTTGCCGAACCTAAAATGGTTAGCGAGCTGATTACTGCTTCATCTGAGGATGATGTTATCGTTGAGGAGAATCCCAATGTGTTTCCCTCGTGTGCTGTGACTGGAGCTCAGGCTAAGAAATTAAGCCAAAAACAAATAATAGACATAGATTCAGAGTATGATATTATAGATTTGTCTCAGACATTTTTTAGATCTGACGGGAATCTTGTGGATGATTGTCCTACTGACAATACCTCGGTGAGTGACAATATGGTCGTGAGGGATCTGATTCACTTGGTGAAGTTCCATTTACTAAAAGTAAACTGATCACTAAGCAAGAAAAAATCTGCAGATCTCTTCACTATTGAAATACAAACTCCCAAAAGATGAACTGGAGAAAGTTCCAAATGG
>NW_013666918.1:186637-190773 GCF_000517525.1 Limulus polyphemus
TCACTATAGAAATAACAAACTACCCAAAAGATGAACGAGGAGAAAGTTCCTAAAGTGGTTTATTTTTTACAAAAGTGGTGTGCTTAAAGGAAGGAAGTGGAGACTACTAGATGTGCCAGCTTCAGAGGACTGGGCTATTGTTTACCAAATCGTTGTTCCCAAAACATATCGTTCTGAAATATTGAAAGTTGCCCATGAAATCCCCATAGGAGGTCATTGAGGTGTCAAAAAACACGTGACAAAATTATGAGACATTTATTTTGCCCAAAAATTAGGCAAGATGTTTCTCAGTTTTGTACAAATTGTCATTCCTGTCAGTTAGTCGGCAAAACCTAACCAGAAAATTCCTGTTGCTCCTTTGAAACCTATAACAACTTTCAAAGAACCCTTCAGTCGTGTGGTTGTGTATTGTGTTGGGCCTTTACCAAAAACTCGATCAGAGAATCAATATTTGTTGACTATCATGTGCACATTCACTCGATTCTCTGAAGCTATGCCTTTGAGAAACATTTCAGCCCAAAAAATGTCTCAGGCTTTGACCAATTTCTTTACTTTTGTTAGTTTACCCAAAGAAATTCAGTCTGATCAGGGATCAAATTTTATGCCAGGATTGTTTCAACAACTCGGTGCTAAACAGATCAAAGCTAGTGCATACCATCCAGAATCACAAGGTACTCTTGAGAGATTATATTCTACCTTGAAAAATATGATGCGGACTTACTGTCTCGACAAGGAGAAGGATTGGGATGAAGGAGTTAATTTATTATTATTTGCTGTTCGTGAGCCAGTTCAGGAGTCGTTAGGGTTTAGCCTGTTTGAGTTGGTGTTTGGCCATTCAGTGCATGGTCCTTTGAAGTTGCTGAAGGAACAATGGTTGGAAGATGATCCTAAAGAAATACACTTATTGGATTACGTTTCCAAGTTTCGGTCCAGACTCTTACGTGCTTGTGAATTGGCTCGAGAAAACTTTAAGTCTTCTCAAACTAAAATGAAAAACGTTTATGACCGCAAGGCTGAACAGCGTAAGTTCCATCCTGGTGACATTGTTTTAGCATTGTTACTCATTATGGGACATCCACTCAAAAAAAATAGAAGAAAAAAAGAAAGAAAGAAAGGAAAACAAAGAAAAGAAAAAGATAGAAAAAAAGAAAGAAAATATTTTAGACTGTTAAATTGCAATTTATTACAAAGAGGGTATGATTTGAAGATAATCCATGTCAAAGAGGTTGATAACATTTGTGCTGATGTACTTTCACGTACTATATAATTTTATGGTCATAAGGTTATTTGTATTAATTGTGTTATACACTGTAATGATTATTGAAGTTGTATAATTCTTTGAATAATGTATGTATATAATATTTTAATTAAAATTGTCTAACACCAATTTTTAATTCTCTAAGGAGGGAGTTGTGATGGATTTATTATAATATATATATTTTAATATCGATGTTTGTTTTAAAATAAGTTTATATTTAGATATGTACATAACTTATACTGCTAAATATGTATTGCAAAACTCCCGCCTATTCTCTAAAGTTGTAGAAGATTCTCGAGTGTAAGAATCAACAATATATATATGTGTACGTAAACGCTAATGTTAGCGTCAGTATTGTTACATTTACTGAAGTTTTGGGAAACTCCCCACACGCCTATAAGTGTAACCAACGGAATGCTCCAAAAACAGTATATATTATTGGTTTGCTATAATTGGTATACTATAAACCTCGAAAGCTATAATTGTGATTAACGCTTATTATAGTCATAGAGACTATCGGCTGGAAAAGATGCTGGTGATATTTCAACTTGTAACTTGATGATCAAAAAGGCAGGGGAAGAGGTGGAAGTGGTGGAATGGTGAGAAAAGTACTCCCCAAGGGTGTTGGCAATATCCTGTAAATCAGCAACCTCTTGGCCATTGGAATGCAGGATTAAAAGAGAATGGAAGGTAAACTTCCCATTAACCATTCGAATTTTGCCCCAAACAACCTTGAAACTGGTGGTAAAAAATTATACTAGCAGTGAATTTAACCCAGTTTTCCTGACAGCCATGGACATGATTTCATGAAAGCCAAGTAACTGTGAAGAGTGAGATATCTGTGTAAGACATATCAAGCCTGTTTTTGAGTCTTCATTACAAGTTGGAAGTCATGGTTCCACCGTGGATGAGGAAACTGTAACAAACATGTCGAGGTTTTTGGGGTCGTATAAACAACTGCTTCGACAATACAGGCAGTTATTGCTTCCATGCAATCGTTAATAGTGAGGAGACGAATGACAGCAGAATCAAATTTGGTTGACATCATGGTACACCTTTCAGTTTGGAGAGGCTCACCATGTCTTCTTTCATGATAATTATCCATGAGCTGCAGTACTTGAAGTGTAAACAGTCTGGATGTCCTGTAGAAGCCACCCCAAGTTGTCTCAGGCTCAACATGCACCAGTCCACGTCGACAACCCCCAATTGCTTTCACTTCTCCTGCACTAAGATCAACCCTCTTAGGCAAGGTTTGATCAACTTATCTGGATGCTCTTAACATCAGCAGGTTTTCCTAAATCAGTGGTTGTAAGCTGATTGACGTCACGGTCCTTTGCAGCATGGTAAAAGTCCTATGGCCAATACAGCACTTTCCCAGACTTGACATCTCTCTCATACAACTGTCTTTCACTGGTAGTAAACTATTCCTCTTCGTCACTGGTACTTCTAGATCCAGAATAAACCATTCTTTCCAATAAAAGCGTTACTTTATATTAGTTTAACTCAAGAGGTGAAACCAGGGCCAGTATGCATATTAACAAAGCTACACAATAAATTCTGTGTTTGTAGTACCAAAATTTCTCCTCCCTATTTATCTACGTTTTCTCAGGTGAAATGCATTCTGTACAAGTATGAGATAGATCATCTTAAGAACAGAAAGGCTGAGTACGAAATTTATGGAATAACTGTTTTTGAAATCTTGACTGAGCTTTAATCCTATGTGACAATATAAGGAGACTGGAGATGATTGATGGAAAATTAACAATTTTTATTTCGAAAAAAGCAAAAATCAGTGTGCGTTCTTGCCTACACACTCACACAATCCCTTCCACCTTGTCAGGGTATAGCTTTGCAGTTTTCCTTCTATTAGGATTGTTCTTTTGCAAAACTATATTCAAGCAGTAAGTGAGTAAAACTGAGAAAGAATAGCAGCCTTCATAGCTCGTATTCTTCATTTTTGCGATGTCATAACCATGTTATTGGTCATTCTTAAACAGCATTCATTGGTTGTGATATACAAAGATTAATCACTTGGACAGCAATGACTTTGCAGCCATTGACATTTTCAACACAGACGTATCACAACATCCTTTCAGGCAGAGTAGTTATTATCTTTTACAGAGAACAGAGACACGAAGGCAACTAGAACAAGGATTTTCAATGGCTTTCTGGAACATACGTTTATTCCAAAACTACATAGAAAGTAGCTAAATAGAAAAATTTCAAAAATTCCTATACCAATAAAAGAATCTAGAGAATGCATGGGATGTCTATACGTTACAGTATTATTTAAATGAGGTGAAAACATAATGTTTTAATACTAAATTTGCATTTATTTACACACTTTTCTTTGTACAAATTGAAACATTTCGTCTAATCACAAATCTTGGAACTGCATCATAGCCATCAATAAATAATTTATAATTAAACTTATTCCACCAAGTACCAACAAGTACATTTTAATGGACTTTCCATTACTCCCAGATTAATAAAGTAAATATAATTATTATTGCAGTTTGTTTGCACTACAGATTTCCTGGACTAAATGAAATAGATAGACTAACAGTTGGTATGATGTGAAAGCCTTTACAAACATTATCATTATCTAACTGTGTTACTGAGTGACACACGTCATCATTAATGTTTATAGAGGATATGGTATGATTGACATACTAGTGTACTCTCTCTTCTTCTGCAAAAAAACATAAGGAATAAAATAAACCATTTGGTGTTAAAACTACTATTGTAATGTGTACTATCATTGATCAGGTTCTTTTGTATTATTTGAAAAAAAGTAATGCTCCATGTAACAATATTTGCTATAGGCTACGTTCACATGTAGCACGTTTGACGCAACATAAGATTATGGAGTTGGGGT
>NW_013666918.1:191728-201504 GCF_000517525.1 Limulus polyphemus
TTCCTCACACACCATATTCTCCAGATATGGCACCATCAGATTACCATCTTTTTCGTTTGCAGCAACATCATCTTAATGGGAAAAGTATGCAAATGTGAAAGGTGTTAAAGAGGACATCGACATGTTTTTTGCTTCAAGGCAAAGTGATTTCTTTAATCAGGGTATTAACAACCTGAATGTAAGATGGAAAAGCATCATCGATAACAATGGAGACTATTTCATTTACTAAATGTTTTGTTTTGATATACAAGTTGTTTGGGTTTTTCATCTAAAAAAAGCGACATTAATTTCTTGACGACCTAATATGTATTAAAATAATAAATGAATAACATATAATGTTAAAATCAATACACAATTAAAAACATTTAATGTTGTGTGTTACTTATTAATTATTTTAATATTATACACAAGTTTGTGTGTAATTAAGCACAAAGCTACACAATGGCTATCTGTGCTCTGCCCACCACGGGTATCGAAACCCGGATTCTAGCGTTGTAAGTCCGCAGACATACCGCTGTGCCACTGGGGGGCTATACACAAGTGTCAATTATCTATAGTATGTGGTGTTTTAGATACGAATTCTTAGACAGATGCATAAAAAGGTGTGGCTAGTTTGATCTTTGCATTTACCAATTCTTTTTCAAATATTCTTTTCTCCCATTAATGTTCTTTTCTACTTAATTGAACTTGCTATTATAACCCTTCTTCATAGCTTAGATGTAATTTCTCATTTGTTGATGTTTTTTTTGTACTTCTTGAAACTTGTTGTTTTATTCCATCTGTATATTCTCCAATAACTTCACTGATGCTGCCTTCAATCAGATCTGTTTTTGTTCTTCTTTAAATATTGCATCACTTTATTTTAACTCCTGTATTATATTCGTCTCTTATCTCTTATTCTCCCTTTGATTTTCTATAAATTTCTTCATGGTCTTCTTTTATTTTTCTATAAATTTCTTTATGGTCTTCTTTTATTTTTCTATTTTTTCTTAGTCTTCTTTTATTATTTTCTCGCTCTCCAAGTTTTCTGTCACATTCTACTTGTTTTTCTTTGAAAATTTTTGTCTCTTTCTTCTTGCTAGTTTTAATTTTTTCTTTTAATTTTAATTGTTACATCGTATCTTGTAAAGCCTTGATCTCACTCTGTAATTTAATTATCATCTTCAATTTTAGTCAAAGTTTTATTTTATTTTCACCAAAATAATACTATCTGCCATTAGGGTTGTAAAAAAAAACAACAAAAATACCTCTAAATAATGAGATATGAAATGCAAAAATAAGCCCTTTAAGAATAAAATACAAAAATACCTTTTACATAAAAAACATAAAGAAAATATAACATTTAACAAATTTATCCCATTTAAGAGGAAACAGCTAACAATAATGTCCTTACTTTTAATACCATAAAAAGAAATAATCGAACATGGAGACTAGAAAAATTTCTTTGCAGACACATTGTACTAATATATTAAGAGTGAAAAACATAAAACGACGTTTTTTTGACACAATGAAACATAAAACCATCATTAAAAAAATTTCAGTCGACTAGTTTCGGTAACATAGTAGTCATTAGCTATGATGATAGAAACTGTTTTACCAAAACTAGTCTGCTGAAGATTTTGTAATATAGATTTTATCTTTCATAGTGTCAAAAAATCGTCGTTTTGTTTTTCATTATTAATAGCCAGGCATGGCCAGGTGGATAGGGCGCTCGACTCGCAATCTGCGGGTCGCGGGTTCGAATCCCCGTCACACCAACATGCTCGCCCTTTCAGCCATGGGGGCGTTATAATGTGACGGTCAATCCCACTATTCGTTGGGAAAAGAGTAGCCCCAGAGTTGGCGGTGATGACTAGCTGCCTTCACTCTAGTCTTACACTGCTAAATTAGGGACTGTTACCGCAGATAGCCCTGGTGTAGCTTTGCGCGAAATTAAAAAACAAAAAAACATTATTAATATGGAGACTAGAATTTACAATCGTAAGAGTTAATCACAACCGCTATACAAAAATTAATCTACTCCCTTAATTTCGGATAGCTAACACACTATGCAAGACAAAGCAAAATTAAAACCCTTAAATGCATTAGAACTCACTAAAAGTAAGACATAAAAACCCTAAATTAAAACCCTTAAGCCTAAATCTGAATCTAAAACTTTACCTCTCAGAAACATTATACTTCCTTCTCTGGAATCACTGGGAATACGTCTGCCAAAGATGTAAATGCCGAATGCTTCAATGCATACGGTAGAGGTTAACATTAAAGCTGATGGCAAATCTGCTGGTGTTACCACAGTAGCAGCTACCACTTGGTTTATTACCCCTGGAATCACTGGTAAAGGAGTCGGAGTTATGAAAGGACCTTCCCTTGTGATGGATCACTTCTGGTGTCAAAGTGGCATAAAGGTCTTGTCGGGATGAGAGATACAGTGTTCTCATCAGAGGTGGGTGTACATCCCACGTTTGTTATTTTCTCTACAAAACATCCTATGATAGGGCACTGGTATTTTTTAGCCTAGTGCTCCATTGTCTCATCCATGGTCTTAGATTTCTTAAGCGTTTTTGGACTTGGTCTACTCCTTCAGTCCAAGGTGGGCTGGTTCTGGCGTGGACTAGCCTGGCAAGATAACTGGCACAGTAGACCTCATGGGCCTGTCTAAATACACTATTGCTGGCTCCTTGAGAATGTTTTTCAGGACCATTAACCCTTTCAGTACTGTGCACTCTTTGAACTCTTTTCTGCGCAGATCACGAGGTTCAACTGAGTAAAATTCAAAATCTAATTAAACAACTTTAACATCATCGTATTGTAATGAAATTAACATTATTATTTACATTATAGTTTAAAGTTGTATGTTATTTGAGTTTTAACTCCTTTATTTCAAAAGAAACCTTTAAAAAATACTTAAACTTCAGTTTCGTTGTCAAGTGATGGAAGAGTGTTAACATATTGTTACGATAGCGGAAGTTACGTGACGCTGGTAACACGTGATGAGTGTCTAGAAGATTCGCGAAGAGGCTAGTATGTGCTACACGCGTACTTTTATTGTATATAAGCGTGCCAGATAAAAGAGACATTCATTCGGAATTGAATTGCAGACAGTAAGATATAGAGACAGATAATCGAGTCAAGCCATAAGTAAAGTGCGTGAATCGTTGTGAATTCTAGCATGTGTTTAAGTTAAAGTGACTGTGGAAATTAAGTGTATTGCAAAGTTGAATTGAGAAAGAATAAACTATTTTTATTTCTACGATAAATTAACAAACGAACACAGACGTAACAATGTCTTAGCTTTATGTTTTGAATAATAGCACATCCTGATCGTAATGTATGTCTACACGAAATTCTACGCCTACAGTGCTATTTACCCGTCACTTGTTTCAAATTCTTTCAGGCCAATTCAGAAAACAAGGAAATAAATATTTTCCCTCCCTGACAATAGCCACGCCCACCTTCCCTACTAAAAATGATAATTACAAGCCACAGTTATTCATTCGATGTACATGCTTATAACCAATAGAAAGAGTTAATTTTAAGCTATAATCTCTCAGTGGTTATTATAAAACTGGCATGCAGTGCTCGTTAGCAAGTGCGTCAAATTACTCTTTAGCATTTTTTGCAGTTTTTTTCCTCGCTAGCACTTAGTGTTTTTTCTCATCTAATACTATTAGTTTGATAAACAGTTAAATCGTATTTAGGTTTCACTTTTATATTATAATTAATTATGTATTATTTATATTTTAAAATTCATATTTGAAAGGTTTAATAATTTGTTTAATATAACTCAAACTTTGTCTCGTTCCACCAGGCTTACGTTAGTGATGATACCATTATATCACTGGGGGAGGGCACCCCTTGACGTGGGTCGAGATGAATAATAAAGGGCAAAGGACAGTAAATGAATATAAATTATTATAAATAAACTATAAGTTAAAAGGTAAAGACGTGAAATTACGCATATAACTCAAAGATGATACTTACAAATTACTTGAGGAATAGTTAAAAGGTATGTACACACTTCTATTTCTTAATATTCTTAAATGAAAATAAAATATGAACATTGTTATTAAGCACAAAGCTACACAAAGGGCTACCTGTGTTCTGCCCACCACGGGTATCGAAACCCGGTTTCTAGCATATATGTCCGCAGACATAACGCTGTACCACTGGGCAGGGGGGGGGGGGGTAATATAAACATTTACCTTAACAAATCGTTTGATTTTCATTTAGGAATTCTAGATGTTATGTAAATGAAATCTGAAAAGTGTAAGTTACAAAAAACAACAATCATTTTTATACTTAATATGAAACTCACCTTGTCCTTGAACTATTCATAGTCTAAATGCAAGTGCCCGGCATAGCCAGGTAGTTAGAGCGCACGACTCGCAATCTGTGGGTCGCGGGTTCGAATTCCGTCACACCAAACATGCTCGCCCTTTCAGCCGTGGGGGCGTTATAATGTGACGGTCAAACCCTCTATTCGTTGGTAAAAGAGTAGCCCAAGAGTTGGCGGTGGGTGGTGAGGACTAGCTGCCTTCTTTCTAGTCTTCAATTTCTACATTAAAGTCCGCTAGCGCAAATAGCCCTCGTGTAGCTTTATCCATAACATACAAATCCATAACAAACAAACAAACTGAATGCAAGTAACGAAAATAAAATGACGAGTTTTAGCAGAAAAAAATAAATATTTTATTTTTCTGAAATTACATGCCTTCAAGAAAGTTCCTCTCAAGTTTCAACGAATTCATCCACTAGTTTTATTTTTTGAATTTGGATATTTGACGTGAGTTACGTAACAATATAAGTAGGTCGTGAAGTCAAAGTGTAAAAAGTCAAAAATAAGCCTGGGGTCAAACTATGTTTAATAGCTTACATATGGTCATGCTTAATCTGCCTGTACAACATTGATCTCTACTGTGTGTGGACCACAGGTAATACATCTTTGGGTCTTGAGGTATCATAAACCTTAGCACTCTGAGATATTCATGGACGTGATAATGGTCAACAACTAACGTATACCTTATTACATTCCCTATTATACCATCTTGTTATTGAACTAACAGAGGGAATAACGGCGATGGAGGTAGAATTGTCCACATTAGTAAGCAATAAAGATTGAACACCACGTAGGTGCAGGCCCCCCAGTGGTATAGCGGTATGTCTGCGGACTTACAATCCTAGAAACAGGGTTTCGATACCCGTGGTAGGCAGAGCACAGATAGCCCATTGTGTAGATTTGTGCTTAATTACAAACAAACGTAGGCGCAGACATGATTCTTCTAACTATTAAAATTCATTAATGCTTACGTCTCTTACACTTTGTGAATTTCTTCAGCTAGAAGTTCAGCAAAGAGGAGAATAACTACATATACATGTACAGAGAAATACTGCTGTTTTTTTTTTCAAATGATGCCTAGTAAGCCAGTAACAACAGTTATGTTCATAACTCGAAGTCTTAATATCCTGACTAAATTTTCAGGTTCTCATTTAAAGGTTTCCCTGTGTTTGAGTTCTCAGTGACTGATTAATTTTGTGTTGGACAATACTTATGAGTTACTTTGTATAGTTTCACATATATATATGCAAAATCTTACATACGTCATCAAAACCATATACTGATGTGTATGTAGGTTTCCAACTTCCACACATCACCACATATACTAGTAGCTTTTGACAGATCACATCAGGCATGTTCCCCATTATTATGTACGGTAATGTACTGCCATTTGTGAGTGGTGAAACTCAACAAAGTTTACTAGCTTTTCAAAATAAATCATTCATGAAGAATTTAGCTAAACAAGATAAATTCCTTTTGCCAGAAATATTATTCATTCTCTCACTATCTTGCTTATCAATACACCTTTAAATCAACTATAGTAGTTAACAGTAAATGTAAATTCACTGTTTATATACCAATTGCCAACAATGGACTGCTGAAACACCGTATTGCCTCACACAGGTTAATCCATTTGTGTTAGTCGACATTATAGCAAAGCAAACATAGGTAACCTCAATGAAAAAGGTCTATTCTATTGAGATACGTCGCAACCATTCCACTTTATGCACTTGTGGAGAACACAACTCCCTCATTGGACATGAAGGAGCTATATACAGTTGAGTGTACAGTACAGTATTTTCTCTAGAGAGCCCCATGGCTTGTTTGGGAGAAATTCCTCTACTTAGATAAGAGATCGCGATTTTGACTTTAAAATCACTCGAGTGCTCAGAAAGCACGGTTGACAACACCCTTTCAATCGTTGGATTCTCGACCAACCAACCAATGATCATAAAGTGGTAATTCGTGACCTGGTCAATCACTGGAGCTTTCCTGCACCCCTTCAGATGCTTCCTCATCTGACTTACTGAACATAGCCAAATAAGTATTTTGATTTTCTTCTTCATCAGCTGATATGAGATGCTTCATAACTGTCTTATCTTCCTCAGACTCATTGTCCTCAAATTCTGATTCTTGATTACGCCAGGGTACAAGAAGTTTGCAGCTTATTGACATGCTTGCATACATTCCGTGAAAATTTGAGTTCATATGTTAAAGGACCAATTTTCTGAGTACTATGTGTATGAGCTAGTAAAAACAGCCGAACAGCTTCCGTGCTGCAGGTGCATAACACAGCTAAACCCAGTCTCCATGCTGGATGGTCCTCTCTTTGGCTGTTTTGTCGCGTCACATCTACAGAGAATGTTACTTCCCGTTCATACATGAAAATATTGAGAAAAGAAACAGTTGGTCTCTGTGACTGGGATTAACAAACTTTGAAAACATAAGGTCTTGTTCAGCCAAACCATCTGACTGAATTTTATAAGGTGAAATGCACATCTTCACACTCAACACTGCACAACTCAAAGAATAACTGGCTGTTCAAATTGTTCTTTGATCTGTGTGAATCTATCCAGGGATGTCAAAACTGGCAAAACATTAGTGATGTACTGTGGTAAAGTATTGATCAACGGAAAACCTTTAGCCCACTTATAAGTAATAAATAGTGTCTAGTATGTATTGATCACCTCTCTCAGTCTTCAGAAGGGGATTGGCAATATCTAGTGCTATTTTCCAAAGGGTAGATCCAATAATTATTTGTTAAAGTTTACTCTGTCTAGACCAGTTTTTTCTTGTGTTGTATACACATCAAAGTATAAAACACTGTGATTCAAACTTGGGCCAGTAGAATTGATGTCAGACCAACATAAATAGTTCGTGTAATGATCTGATGACCTCCAATTCTTGTGTTATGTGGGGTCTGCAGCACAGGATGATTCTCATATTTTAGTGTTCAATAAAAACAGTAAAACACAATGCTGTATTGAGCATTTGCTCTCTTACTGCACACTAAGGAGCATCCATGCTAGCTTTGTGTCTCTCAATTGCTTTTTTCTGGAGTTCTTGAAGAGTGGATTTTGGCATTCATTCACCAGTGAAATCATCTATTTGGTGGCTTTACATTGTAAAGTTTTTTTTCTCAACTCTTTGTTCTGGACCAAAATATTCAACAAATGGACATGGTCTAACCATGTAACAAGACAGTCCCTCTGTATTTCCACGTTGTACTCCTGGATGTGCCATTTAATTGTTATTCTCTGACAAAATTGTGACCCAACGTGTGATCATTTCTCCTATAATTCTAATGCTCATCAGCTACTTCCAACATCCAGCCTAAGGGGTAAATTCCTCCTATACAAGCAGCATTGGCAGAGCTTCACAAAAACCACAACTACAAGCAGCATTTTGTTCACTGTGCAACATCTGCATTCAGGAGCTATGAGCACATCCCTAGTGTGGGCAATCATTTATTTAGCCCAATCCTGAAACTGTGACAATACTGCTCAAACTCCATTACTACTGGCTTCAGCATCCAACAGGAACTTCACTTGCAATCCTTTCATGGATATACTGGAGTAGGTGCTTTCAGTATAGGAGAGTAATGCATGCTCGCAGTTCTCAATCAACCTGAAAAGTGCATCAGTTTTAATAAGAATTGATAATGGTGCAGCAGTCTTGGAAAAAGTGACCACAAAACAATGATAATATGATGCAAACTCAAATAAATTTTCAGCTTTTTGTCACATCAAGGGTTGGAACCAGTCTCAAATTGCTGCAATCTTCATAAGGTCAGTCAAGTTGCCTTATCTACTGATGATATGAGTAAAAAATTGTTGATGTGTACCGAGTGCCACTTGCAGGGTTTCAACTTTAAACCTGCAGTTCTAATCTGCTGTAAAACCATGGACAAATTGTAAGATAGCAAATTAATTTTTTTAATGATTATGGGTGTGTCTATCATTCATTTATTATTTTCTTCTATCGTTCAGTTTATCTATGAATTTTAAGTTGCATTAAAACGCTAACCCACCTTCTACACAGTACTTGTATTTTGAGTATTGTAATGGTCAGTGCCTTTTGGGCTAATCGTTGGAGTTTCGACTATACTGTCGATTACACCAAATTTATTTATTTGAGGATTGCAGTGGCGAGTGGAGCTCACAAGTCGCTAACTCCGAGAGATTCACGGTTAGACTAAAGAAACTGATTGATATTCAACACAATACATCAAGTTTATTTAAGTTTCTTGACATAAAATACACTTCTTTAATTATTTGCTAACTCTTCATAAAAGAGCATGTTTAGGTTAACAACGCTAATAATTATAACTCATACATAACATAAAGTTTCTTAACTTTCATATGCTTCTTTAGAATCTATCCAAATTCACATTAATTGATTAAGAGAGTGATAGTTTCATTACTTACAACACAGTTGATATGGTAAATCTTTCTAGATTATCAGCAACCCTGAGAAGAATCTCAGTTCTTCCTGAGAACTGATTTTTAGTTTATAAACCACATTTTCTTTGTATTATATCGACTTTCCAACTAGTATTCCTAACTACCCGCAAGTAGTTCTAACACTTTATTGGGCAATCTGTGCAACTCCCAGGGCTAAAACAAAACAAGAACTAAAACTCTCAAGCAACTGGTTACTGTGATGGTGAGTGCTCAGGTTGCCTTTTTACTTGTACTATTACACTGGTGTGGAGTAACAGATTTCGCATCAAAGTGCCGATTTCAGATGTCATCATAAACTTTTTAGTAGCCTTTACTGTACTACTGACTCGGCATCAGTAACTTATAAATGTCAAACTTATGGCTAGCGTTTTATATAACTCTTAACTCGTGATTCTCAATATCACTTAACCAGCTAGCTGTACTTTCCTAGCTCTTGACCTTATTTCGTAACACAGGCGTCTTTTACTTACGCCATTTTTTCGTGTACATGTTCATTTAGAAAATTGTTATTACTCCTTTCTCAAACTCTTTTTAAAGCTAAAAATACTGAAGCAATTGTAAAATTCCATCAAAAATATCCAATTGCTTCAGTATGTGTGTATGATAAAACTAACACCAGCCAGCTTCACTAGCGATGATGTACATGTACTATTAATATAGCAGAAGAGTATGTATTGTTACGACAGCGGGGGTCACGTGACGAGTATTCTAGAAGATTCGCTAGTGTGTTACGACAGCGGAAATCAAGTGACCCTGGTAGCACGTGTTGAGAGTCTTAGAAGTTTCTAGAACAAGCAGATTATCGTATATAAGTGCGCTTGACAGTGAGAGAGACAAACGAGGCAGAGATGAAGCAGGCAGAGAGAAAGAAGACAGCGATTACGGTCAGTGGGAACCAAGGATAGCAGACATAGAGATCGGAACTATAGTTAGCGGAGACGGACAGTTAATTCTAAGCGCGGTTGAAAGTGAGTGAA
>NW_013666918.1:201514-228229 GCF_000517525.1 Limulus polyphemus
GAAAATTAAGTGCGTTACAAAGTTGTATTGAAGAAGAATAAACAAGTTTTATTAAGAAAGGACTTATCTTAGAAGAATTACCAAACAAACATACAGAGACGTAACAGTATGTTTACGATTACATGAGCTTGTACTCTCGTGACATACTTCATTAAAAGAGAGAAAGTCACAAGACAGTTAGTGAATTATTGCTGTTCATCACTCGATATTGTTTTTGATATTGAAAGATATTTTTGGAATATTGTATTTGATGTATTTTTTTTCCGAATTATGTTTTTCTCTCTGATTCAATTATTATTGATTTATTAATGCTTATTAGGGATGCAAAGGTACCCAGCCAGATATTCGGCCCCCGCCGAGTATTGGGGCTACGCGATAATACTTGGTTTCGGCCGAGCATTGAATCTAGGCATCTGAGCCCCAATCTTTGCGCCAACTAATGCGGTACTGAAAGTTACAGTCAATAATTGGTTTAGTTAAATAAAATTAAAAAACGTGTTCCGAGCAACAAAGACTGACTGTCCGCTGAAAGTAGGGGATTCAGAGAACAATAGGGGTTAATAACAGACATGGCTTGAAAAGTGGATTTCTAGGGAAGGTGGGGTTTTGAGAACAATAGGGGTTAGGCATTGAAAGTAAAATTTGAATGTTCTGTTGGTGATTATTCGATTAAATGTAATAAATGTCAATTTTTTTTGTTTCTCATTCTTGTGTATGTTTTTTTTTGGGGGGGGGCGAGGGGAAAACTCGGTACCAGTTGACACTCGATCCCGGCCGAAGCTTAGTGGCCGGATCCCTGGCACCGGTATTCGGTCAAGTTTTACTACCCGTGCATCCTTAATGCTTATGATATATTGTTTATTAATATTAGTGTGAAGTTCTGGCCAGACCCTTGTTTATTAACTGTGTTTTGGTAAGTGTTGGATTTATTTCTAAGTGTTGTTACTGTTGAATAAACATATCAGGCATCTTTCCCATTGTAAGTGTAAGCTTCATTAGTGTTTCAAAAGTAGCAAGAGCTATTGACACAGGGGAAGTAGCATGACTCAAATCAACCATCCCATGTACTGAAAACAGTTTTGACTCTTTTCGTCATCCAGCTCGTCTTGCCAGTATATATAAGCCAGTTCTAGAGGCTGAAGCCCTGAAAACCTTTCAACAAGTAAGTCCAGACATTCTTCTGTTCATGGGAACAGAAAGTCATAACAGTGTTCTCCCAGTACAAATCAACACAGTACCTGTTGCTACCATTCTTATTCACTAGCAGAGACAACTAAACAGATATGGAAAGCTGTAAGATCTCAACTAATAACATTCATGTTATCTCAGCACTGGCTATATCCCTAGTGCTCCAGGGAAGCCACTACAGCAATTGTTTAATTGATATCACATTGGTTGTTTTTGTGTAATGGCTTGTAATTAGTTTTCTTAAATGAGCTGGCAGATCAAACAAATATATTTGCATGTTTAGCCAGTAGGTCACTGAGACACTAGCGCTGATTTGACTCTAGAATGCTGCTGCAATAATCTACTAGGGATATCAGATACACTGGGTGCTGAGTAATGTGGTTTCAGACAGATACAACGGAAACAATCCTAGCATTATAGCTAGTATCATTCTAGCAGGAAGCCGGATAAGTACTCATTCATAATTTCAGAGCAACATAGTAGCTTCATCCTTGATGAACAAATAATTAGCTGTGCTACTACTGTCTGCTTTCTGGAGAGAAGACAGTGTCTCTTGTTTTGGTTTGACAGCCCTGTTACATGGAACTGATGCATCCAAGTTAGTTACTAGTAAACCATAGAACACCACTTGCGTGCACAGAGGTACTATTGCTCTCTATGTTGGGTACATACAAATAGCACACTGTCCCTGTGTCGATTTCCCAAAGAAAATAGATTCACCTGTTTCATAGGCAAAGTTAGCAGAGCTTCTGCAGTATGCCTATCCAAGTATGTCATATCCAAACCCAACGTTTCTAACTACGATCTTTGTGCTATGGTTCAAATGGCCTAAATGTAGATGTGCTTTTCCATTCATATCTAGTCTGCTGATATTTCCCAGAATGAAGAGAGTATCCACTGGCAAGAGTAGTTGTGTTCATAGTGCCTGATATATAGTGACATTCACCAGAGTACTTTCAGCTCTTGTGCCAACAAGGAATTCTATTAGCCTACCATGCATCCAGCCAGGCACATACCAAGCCCTGACAGAGCTAAGCTGACTCTCTCAACCTTTGGCATAAACTTCTTCTGTGCCCTTCCAAGTCAGTGGCCAGGCCCAATTTGGGCTCCATTAGCTTCTGGAGCTTGAGAAAAAAGAACAGTACTGGTTCTCTTTCACTTGCTATGCAGTTATTCAGAATGGAAGAATCCACCTCTCTTGCTGCCAGATAAAATGTGAGTAATTCAATTGGAAATGCTCCTGCAACCCACAATCATAGCAAATAGAGGACTCTTCTGAAGTGACAGCTGGGGAGGCACTGACTAGATTTACTGTAGCACAAACATCATAGGAGGGCCTATGTAGTTCTGTCTGTTCTGTTTCTATATAAAAACTTGTGGTGTTGTTTGTGATTCTGTCATAGGCAGATCTCGAGCTCAGTTGGAATTAACCGATTTGAGCTGGGTAGGTCATATTTAGAGGCACTATGATGGCTGCTACTGTCAGTTTCCTTATTTCTGGTGATTTGCCTAAAGCCACTACCTCGAACTGCTCCAGTCAAGGTTTGAAGACCTCATACCTCCAAGTGGTGCCTCATGGTCTCATTCAGTTGCCATTTAAAGAACTTGTCAGCATTAATGTTCTCATTGTCTGCTGTATCCATTGCAGTGTGGATTTCTGTGCAAATTATGATCGGTGAAGACACTCAGAGGAACCCCTTTAATGAGCCTTGGATTCAGCTTAGTTGATGGCTCAATTCCTTATTTAGCAAGTTGAAATGTCAATGCAACCTGGCCACAACTGTCAGTCAGCTGCACCTCCATAAGATACCTGATAGTATCAAGTGCTGGACCATCTAGGCACAAGATAAGGCACTGTATCATATGCTCTTGAGACCAGTGGATCCAGGCAATTACTTGTTGTAATATTGTGAAAGAGACACTTGGTTTTTTTTTGCCAGCCACACCTTTTGCAAATGATATGCTGTAAACAGATGGACTGTTCACTGAATGTGGGTTTTGGGTGCAAACTTGGCCCTGTTTTGAATTGTAGTTTGCCCCAGGACATTTAGATTTTTTTGCAGATTTTCAGGCTGTAGGATTTTACTAGACTTCTCATTTTATTTTAGATTTAAATTTAAGCTCCATATACTTTAGGTTTAACTTAAAGTTCTCTTTGTACTGTAGCAGGCTGAATATTGTTAGTCTTAACTTTAACAGGTCTCTTACTAGTTCTACACATCTTCTAGCCACATTTGACCTATTGTTTTATATTGTATTGTGGGTCAAAAACTGACACTTCTGTGAATGTGGAGTTCCCAGAATATAATGACTCTATTACACTCCTATCATACTGGACTTTTTAGTTTGAGATGGACCATGGTCCCACCTGTGAAAGATCTGCATTAATAAGATATGTGCCTTTGCTGGAGAAAAACTAGATCACTTCCCTAATGTTTAAAGAGGGGAAAGGAAGACCTGGACCACTTCCTAAGAAGGTTTCAGTAAGGTTTGCTATGAATTTTGCACAAAGTTACACAAGGGATATCTGCACTAGCCATCCCTAATTTAGCAGTGTAAGACTAGAGAGATGGCAGCTAGTCATCACCACCCACCACCAACTCTTGGCTACTCTTTTACCAACAAATAGTGGGATTGACCATCACATTATAACCCCCACAGCTGAAAGGGCGAGCATGTTTAGTAGAACAGGGATTCAAACCCGTGACCCACAGATTGGAAGTTTAGCACCCTACCCACCTGGGCATATTTCAGCAAGGAACATGGATAACAGTCAATAGTGAATACACTTCTGTGCACACTAACAAAAGGGGAAGTTGACTGACTTGCTTGAGCACATTATTGTGTACAAACTGAGAATGACGGAAAATACAATAATTGAAAAAGTTCTACATATTAACTAAGGGGGGGCTGATGCATAGTACATTCGCATCCTATACTATTACAGAACCTTCTTTTTAGGAAAAAGAATGTAAGGAACTAAATAAAGCATATAATGTTAAAAAATACAATAAACCTTATGACGAACACTATTGATTAAGAATCTTTTCTATCCAGTTGTTTTAAGATATTGGTTTTATCCACTAAGACTTAACTAATTACTGTCCAACTCACTTGTGTAACTTCATAAAATGAGTGGTCACACATTGTTGTAGAAATCTGACAGAAAAGGAAAGTCACGTGAAAAACAAACCTCTGATAAACCTCTTTGGAAAGGATGAAATTTATGAGTAAATATAGACCTATACTTTAGGATGGGCAGAACATTTTTTTTTAAATTAATAAATGGATTTTTATAGGTGGAACCTCTCAGAACTGCACAGAAATCAAAAGTTTAAATATATAAAGTTTCTTACAAATTACATTAAACAAATGTTGCAAAAATATAAAATAGAAATTATAAAATATTACTCGGTGAAATAAGTGTTGAAATAGAATTAGAAATATTATTTTTACTTAAATTTAGAAATATGTTCTACAAGTTTTCATTCCACAGCAGAAAGCTGCTCATCAGCCATAAAAATAGCTATCCAGAATGAAGTCAGTAGTATTTATTCAGCTTGGTGACTTTAACTAAAACATCTGGTATAAAATAAGGTTGATCAAAGTTCTGGCAGTAATAGTCTTCACCTAAAATCTCCATCTCATACCTGTGTATCTTCAAAGTCATATAACAAGTTCAATGTAATTAAGCTGGCCACCTTTTGAAACAAACAAAATGCTGTGCCTGTCTGATATGGCAATCAGAACCAACTAGGATTCTACTATTAAAAATGCAGTTAACCCTACCAACACAGGTTTATGGTCATGGGTCAAAAACCATGTCATCGCATTTGTAGACTCACATTCAAAATTTTATTGAACTACTATTTTATGAATGTATGTTAATAAGTTTGGTATCAGATTGTAGATTATAATTTAAATTTTAGTATTATACATTAGTTTATTTCTTAATTTAAAGGTAAATATTAAAAAGTCCTAAATATTGAATTTTTTATGTCATGTGGTATGTTGAATGCAGTTTTGGTTCAAATTAGATGTTTGTGATGTTCAAATACAAACTCTATAGTATCTTACGAATTAGGAACTCAAATTAACAATAAAAGTTTGCTTTATTTCAATTTTTACATATCTTGTATAATCATATACATGTATATGATATGACAAAAAAAAAAAGCCTATGATCCTATAATATTTTCCAGTTCATTCTTTGTGAGCATAACAGATTTTCTGAATCTTCTTAGCACATACGAATATAAATACACGTAAATCATCCAGTAGACATGTTATATAAGAACTTCTGATTACAGTAGCTTAGTATCATGATTTCAAAACTCTACTTGAGTAACAATCCATTAAAGCCATTTAGAATCTCTGATCTTGTATATCTAGTCCTACATATTACTAAATTTACATATTGTAACTACAAAGTATATCACACTAGAATTATGAAAACATAAAATCTTTAATGTTCCACAATAATGAAAAAATTTAAATCTATATAGTGCTATTATACATGCAACAATATGGTTTAGGTTTTGCACTAAACAGCAATAATTAAAACTTGCCACAGGTAAAAGAAACCAATTTACATAGAACACTGAAACAATTTAATGCAAAATATTCACTGCATAGGAAAAATACATTTTACTAACTTCATTCACTGATAATTAGTTTTTACACATAGGCAAATCTGACTTCAATTTGAGTATATAAGTACATGTACGTGCTATAATTCCATCCAGATGATGGAAAATTGTGATATCATAATTTTGCAACATAAGCAACTATACAATAAAACTCAAAATTTTATTAGTAAACTATACAAAACTCATTACTGAAGTTACAGACCACAAGTAAAAGTAGGTATAATAAACTTTACCTAGACTTTTTATGTATAATACATATGTACATTTTATTCATATTAAACTCCTACATTACTCTCATCTTACACTTTGGTAAAAGACAATATGTTCATAAAACTTCTTGTATGGAAATCACTTCCATATATTATTTTTACAAAATCAGAACACCGTAAACAGTGTTCACAAAACTGTACTTTGATAGGGAGCAACAACATTAAGCATAACAAGAAAAGGAGGAGAGTTTACAGAACTGCATATATCAAAATCACCAGAAAAATTACAGGTTTCTAACAGAAACTGGCATTCTTTTTAATAACTGAGGCTACACTGATAACTAAATATAAAAAAATAATGAAGTCATATGTTTAATATGTAAAAACTTTAAAAAATAAGCTAATTTCAAGACTGAAATCACAAAGCAAAGATAGGCAATCATACTGACTGCATATAAATATATGGCTTTTAATGTATTTAATACACCTATTCAAACAACCTAGAAGGCACAAGTACATTTGCAACATAAAACTCAGACCAACTAATTTAGAGAGTTACATTAACGTTGGAAACCATTGTTATAAGATAAATAAATAAAGTTTCCACAAGAATTGGAATCCATACAACGTTGGAAGATAAATGCAATATTATAACATAAAAATACAACATTGAAATAGATTCAAATTTATTTTATCCAGGGATGTTATATGCAACTTCTCTTCTTCAGGCTTAATGTGCACAAAAGTTTAATTAGTTCTGTTTCATGCATGACTCTACAAGGATTTTATTGCATAAAATAAATATAGTTGCACATTGAAGAAATTCAATGTTTCTTTAATGAGTAAAAGTCTGGCAATACTTAATCATAAGATCTTAGTATGTTAGTCTTTACAATTATTTGTTTACAGGTTAATCCAATAAATCTACAAGAGCTATGAAACATTGCAAATTGATTTAATTCTATTTGATTCTTTTGTTATGTGTGTTACCAGGGCTCAGCACCCTTTTTCCAGTGGATGAAGTGGATGGTATAGTATATTCAACAACAACAGGTGCAGCACACAGAGCTTTACTAAAGGAACTCTCCTCTAAAGAAGATGACTCCACCATCTCTGATAAAGTTAAGCATGCACTTCCACCAGTTGTTACCAATTCTTTAGAAAGAGGCATAATTAGGTGTCCAGTGGTGGCTGGAATACAGAAGGATGGCAATGCCTCCTTTAGTGGTTCAGAGTCTCTTGTGGTGAATGTTGAATGGGTATTCCCAGGGCTTGAAGAGGTGACAGGAACTACATGAACAACTAAATTATCACTAGAGTTTCTAGCATGTTGTCTTGCTTTTGTGGTAAATGATGGAAAAGCTGAGACTGATACAGTATGTGCTAAAATGGGTGAAACGTTTGAAATACTTAAGTTATTGGGACTTCTCTGTGCTAACGCAAGGTTATCAGAGATTCTTTCACACTCATATAGCTTTGTAATTGGTAATGAAGAGGGAGAAAGAGTCATATTTTTTGACACATCAGATGAAACATACGGTGCACCTGAACTGATGGGGTTGGTTTGCACCAAATAATAGTTACTAGGAGATTCTCCCACATTACAAGTTTTTGACATAGATGATACAGAAGAAAAACCACTACTTGTGTGTGAATTCTGAGATGGTATAGAGGCTAAATCAGTGCTGGCCGGCACTGTCTGCATAAACGTAAAACTTGAAGATGTTCCCTTTAAACCATAAGGTGGTCCTGGAACTTGGTTGTTTGGTGCAGAACATATTATTGGTGGAGACAATGACAATGCTGTTTTTTGTGGACTGGCAAAGTTACATCCACTAAGGATCTGAGAACCTTTCGGTACAGATGTCACCACTGGAATACTGACCACATTGATGGGTTGGCCTAGTCTTCCAGTATGTGATGGCAAGTTATCAGTGCCTGATGAAGAGGCTGAGTTGACCTTTGGCACACTGTTTACCTGAGAAACAGTCACAATAAATGGGGCTTTATTTAGTTCATTGCTAGATTTTCCAGATGTGAAACTAAGAAAATCACTGTCTTTGGGAGTCAAAGAGTTCTCAGAGAAGGATGGTAAAGACTGGTGAGTAGAAGTAAAAGTTGATGAAGTAACCATGTGTGGTTGCAAAGTGGGCTCAACTGTCATTGATACAGGCACAGGAGGCAGAATATGATTGCAAATGGACATTGGAACAGTCTGAGACAAGAAGCCAGAACATGTATCCAGGGCCAAAGCAGGACACTGCACATCTTGTTTCTGATGGAAGAATAATAATCTACACATTAATAGAATTTAAAAAGTTATTCCACAGCTTTGTAATCACAAATATACCTGCCACAGCACAAAGAGTATTTTAGAAATGATTTACTAATTTAGTGAGTAGCTTAAAAACATTATATTTACAAAACTAAGTTGAGAAGTGTAATCATGTGTTACAAGTCAATGAAGCGAACTTTACAACAGCTGAAAATAGCTTATTAAAATGAGAAAAAGTCTAATCTTTCTGTGTTTCTTTAAATAACACACAAAAAATGCTGCACTTCAATTTTACTTGTTTTGATTTAATATCTATGTTACAAAATAAGCATACTGTATGAATTACTTAAATATTTCACAAACCTGGATTTGGAACTGTATTATTTGTTGTTTGGAAAATTCAGATGGTTGACTCTGAAAGGATAGTGGAAGTTCTTCTTGTTTTGCATTTACAGATTTGTTCAGTTGCTTTAACAACTTTTGTTCTCTCTGATGGGCCTTCTCCAGCTCCTTTTTATGGGTTAGAAGCTGAGAGAGATGTGGAGGATAGAAACATTTTATAGTTTGTATGGAATTTTGTTAATTATCTTTAATTATTTTCTAGCATCAATATGTTTAGTATGATAAAAAAAATTCTCCCTCTAAAACTTCTCTAAAAGTTGTTTGAATGAATTTAATTCTTATAATAAACAACAAATGGAATTTCAACAAATGGATCCCACATCTGTTTAGAACAGAAAAGTTTGAATGCACAAGTGATACACAGAAGTCACAAACAATGAGTATTTGCAATTAAATAGTCAGTTTATCTGTAGTACAGTAATTACAGAAAATACTAACGAATGCAACAGTATTTTGTATTTACTTTAAACAGAGCAGTATATTTTGCTTTCATGCTACCATAAAGTTATCAATGTATAATTGTGGAATATGATCCCAAGTGTCCTGTATTTCTCCCATAATTGCTCCCAAAATCAGTTGTCTGATTGCTGTTTGACCTTTACAGTTTCCAAATACGCCAACACAGCCTTGGATCACTTCTTCTACTTGTCATGTCCACTGTTGGGATGGGTGGTGATTGCAAAACCAGAAATCATAGTGGATTATGATTCCCAGGGCTGCAATGTGGAAGCTCTTGCAATTGCCTCACCGAGATCATTGTCTCACTGAAAAACGAATTCCTGCCCAGCAGATCTTCTTCCTGACATAATGATATGATGTATAAGAATCTACTTGTACTTATCAATAGTCAGAATGCCATTAAGTTTGTGTACATCTCTAATATTACTGGCTCAGATGCAGCTTACACCATGTTTTGGTCTCTTAGCATGCTTTGCTGCAGATGTTGCATGGAGACTGTTATATTGTTTTTCTCTTTGTTATCAGACAAGTTATTTTTTTATTTTTACCAAACAATCTAAATTTGGATTCTTATGTAAGCACCCTCCTCCAGCTTTGCCAATCTCACTGTTTGAAGTCTGGTGCCCATTTCTGCCTTTTTGTATGGTTCTCTCTTCTATGTAGTAGTTTTTGAGAATCTACACATCCAATAAGTCTACTTAGTGCAAATATCTCACTGTTCCAGAGATAATATCCAGATTTATATTTCCAGCTAAGTCAATGACAAGATCTCTATCCCACTGTTTGGTGTTAGGTAAAGAGTATACCTTGAAATGCTTAAGATAATTTTTGTAAAGTTTGGACTTTCTACTTCAACTGCTTCTATTATCACAAGTACTAGTTGCACAAACTGTCTTCAGTTTACATACAGCTGTTACTGAAATATGAAACTTTACCTCAATCTGCCATAAAAAGTCATAAAGTGTGTTTTCAAAGTAAAGTGTTAGCTTTGTGTAATTTTGACTTTTATATACAACTTAGGCCCATTCTTCCTAATCTGTGGTTACTTTCAGAAGCTTGACTGAATATGGCAACAATGAAATACTATGAAACAAGATTTTGTACAAACTTACACTGCAAAAACTTTATAAACTTTGTCAGGCAAAGACCTATAAAGCAAAAGATACCATTACATTCAAATTGCAGCATGTAAAGCTAATAAAAAATTCAAGTTCTACAGAAGGTTGAGTGCATTATATTTTGAACATGCAAATCAGCAAATCATGTAACAACCAAAGATGATATAAAGTCACGGTGTAATGGCATATACAAAAACTGCATTTTAATATTTCAAAGGTAGTGTAATTCCACCAAAAATTGATCACAGCCTTTTCCAAAAATAAAATATTTATAAAATTCAGAACATAAAGAAATTTAAAATTTCCAGGACAAAGATAATCCTTGTACTTAAATAGTATTGGAAAACAAAGGAATATGGATTAACTTGGGGCACCAGGACCATACTGAAACACACCTACAACAAGTTGTACAACTGCCATGGTAAGTGTGGCATTTTGTAACAGGTGAGAATCTACAAATAAAAAAGTCAGTAGTAAATACCATATACATGCCCCAGTACGCAACATAATCAAGAAATATCTGCATCTGAAAAACGACACGAGTTACATGTGCATGAATTGCTTCCATAACACATCTGTCCAATTGTTTCATATTTCAAGCTGCTGGAAAATTAAATGGGTATTCATGCTAACCTATTTGATGACATACTGGTCAAGTTGTATGATGCCACACCTATGGATTTCTGTGTGACTAGGCTATTAAAACCAGTGCAAGGGAGGTATGCTTTGGATAGCCTTGTGACAGAGCTTATTTCAATGCAATCTACACTCCAGAGCTAGTTCAAGATGCATGGTTGTCAGATGGAGTATGACCAAATGTGCCGATATGGATTGTAATAAGGTGGCGAGGTTCCAAAATTGTTTTAAAATAACATACTCAACCTCTGTATAATGTCTATAATGGAAGGTGTCTTAAGTTTTGAGGTTAATAATCAAACAAAAATGGCAGTTCCAACATAATCCTTTGGTGTCACCCATAAATTTATGTTACCTACTACAATAAAAAAAAGGCAAAAATGCAGTTCATATATAACATTAGAACAATATACATGTAAAGATTTCAAACTTTATGTTTGACTTACTATCTTACATGTATCTTGGAACTAAAATATGACCTTTGTACATAAGTATGATCTAAGGGTTAAAACTTTACATTTTATCACACAATGAACATTTCAATATTTTGGAGAGTTAAGAGAAAATAACAATTAAAACAAGTACCATTATAAAGGATAGCAGCAAATAATTTTTGGGAATCTACATTACAAATAATTCAAACTTTACAATTACAAGCACAGGGAAAGTAGAATTATAAATAACATCCTCAAGAACATTACTTACATACATACAAACAAATCAATTCAAACCCTTTGTAGGTTCTGTCAAAAAAAAAGAAAAAAAAAGAACTATAAAGCAAGAGAACATTAGAATGTTAAATATCAGATTCTAGCATGTGTCACTCATAGAAACATTCCTGCCTTATAATATCTACACTGCCTACATTCATTTTAAAATAGAAGGAATTTTTATAGTTTTCTCAAGTAGCATCCATACCTAGACCAGTTAATAGTTGGCATGAAGAAATAGTAATTCACTTACCTGTGCCTTTAATTCTATGATTTCTTTTTCAAGTGCTTTCTCACGTATTTCTTTATCTTTTAACTTTTTGATATGGGTTTTAAGATCCAGTTTAAGATCTTCACCTATACTGTCCTGGAAAGTGTGTTATAGTTATTACATTATAGAATAACGAGTGACAAAATATTAAATTTAGACATTTCCATTAATTTTATATAATGCCACAACTTACATTATTTCATAAAATACACAACAGTGACACTAATGTGACATATTAATTGTGTCAATACACATGTACTAATTTATTCCTCTGCTTGCTGGTTAGAATACATTTGGTTCAATTTGCAGCAATTATAAAAAATACATTACCAAAGGCAAGCTACTGTACTTGATTCAAAGAAAACTTTTATTCAGTCCCCATATAACTATACAATAAATTTACATTATTAGCACATTTTGATAGTTTGAATTTCTATTACACAGTAAAATAAATAAATACTTTAACCCAGGAACAAAAATATTTTAATATTTACAGATCTTTGAAATGAGCCCTAATATGAACTTGGAGTTCACTTAAAATTCTTGCTTAATTTTTTTTTCAATGCATTAAGACAATAAAAAAGCTCTAAGCACTGTACTTTGCTCAAATAACCTATGAATGATTGTTCAGAAACACCCAATGATGTACTTATATTATTTTTCAAACAGAGTTAAGAAACGAGAAGTTGTTCCTCAGTTGCATGAAGCAAGTATGTTTAAAAAGTATTAACTTGTGATAATTTACTAACTACATGTATACTTTCTGCAGTCTCTCAAGAATGATAAATATACATATTTTGGTATTTTCAGAATACACTTTCAGTTGTATTGGTATATACATACATGGAAAACCACATATCTCAAATGTTTCATTTTTAGAATAAGTATTTGGAGAGGGCAACCAGTCAGTTATGTTTACACCTACATGGTGACGTTTTAACTGAAAAGCATGGTTGACTATCAGTTTTACAATGTACTCATAGCTGAAAATGTGGAGTGAGTGTATAAAGAAACCCATCACCAGCCGGAACTTTGAACTTCGCAGCCCATAGTGCAGCTCATTAACTATCAGCCTTTATTTTTTGAATAAGAATAAATACTTAACATAGAACAGACTTATGAT
Source organism: Limulus polyphemus (assembly GCF_000517525.1). NCBI lineage: Eukaryota > Metazoa > Arthropoda > Merostomata > Xiphosura > Limulidae > Limulus > Limulus polyphemus. The sequence goes on from NW_013666918.1 coordinate 214,555, forward strand.
TTTTGAGACATATTAAAGTCATTACTCCTCTAACTCAAGCACCCATTTTTGGCCCTGCAGTTGATGTATAGATAGGCATGAAAACAGGAAAAGTTAATGTGTCACAGAACAGCATTTATTTACATAACTTTAAACCATACTGTAACAAGTGGAAAGTAAAACCCAAACAGTTCCCAAGCTAGCTGAAAATATTTTAACTGTCCTTAGATTATAACAATTCAGGCCTAAATAATAAATGATAACATATCCAAGTACAACAAATATGTAAAAATTACATAATTATTTATTTTGTTATTAGTAGGAAGTGGGACCAGTCAAGTGCTGTATTTTTATTAGAGTTAATAACTTTTTAGTCATTTAAGATGCAAGTATTTTCTCATGATATTAATAACATTTACTTAATTCTAAGTCTAATTAAGGTATATTTTCTTGTATTTGTATTCTTATAAACATTGAAATTCAGAATTTTCTTTTATTTCAAATTCTTAACCTAACAATAACTTAATGAAGAATATTTCTCACTGCTCTTGGCTGAGATTCACCTGCCTCAATAACTTGGAATTTAGTGAATTTCTATCCAGTTCCAGTACATTCTTAAGCCTCAACCTTACTTATATTTACAATAAGCTATACCATATTTATACATGTTTTCAAACTAACTGCCAAAGAAATAAAGTATTTTATGAATTTACTGGCCAGCCATCTATTCTGGTGTTTCTAAACACTACTGGATATAACAAGTACAGAAATTGAAAAAAGTATAATAAAATATTCTGTTTACAATTCAGATATTATTGCAAATCAATGAACAACTAATACTCTTTTTAATTCTATTTTTTACACAAGTTATGTTTTCTACATATCTTACACTAGTAAAAAGTCAAACTTGTGCTTTTACATCATTAAAACATTAAAGCTAAAGAAGAGACAAGCATAGCAATGAAAATACTTACCCCTCTGTATAATCTAGTAAAAGTTAAGATAGTTACAGGGGTAGTTGAAAATCCTCAGATGAAGGTACTGCCAGATTATACAAATAATGTGAGATAAATATATTGGGGGAGGTCCACATACCAGCCTGCACAATGTCCTCCAGCAGGCAATTAAACCGGGATGCTAAGGGCATAGAAACTTGACAAATCTGATTAGACGTGACTTGCAGAAATCTTCTTGCCTTCAAAGAGAGCCCAGAATGAGTGATATGGAATAATTTCATACCCATCTCATCAATGTAACTGAGGATAAATCCTAGGAAACTGAATGATTCCAATGAATAAAAAATTCACTAGCATCTCTAAAGGCATTAGTTCAGGCAACAAAATCTTCAAGAACCTCAATGGATCAGTCATAGAAGTGAGAAATAGTGATCAGATGAATTGGTGAAAAGGATTTATCCCCTTCGCTGGCTGCCAGTGTCTTAGAAGAACTGGTCTAAGTACGTAGGTAGAATGATAAAGTGTTCTGTACACAATCAGTAAAAACCACTCTGACCGACGACATCTGTAGGTTAGTAGCAACAAAAAATAAACCTTCAGAGAAAGGTTATACATGGCACATGAGGCTAGGGTCTCAAACAGGTATTGATAAGGGGGCTATGTAATGCCACCTTAACTCTCTCAACACAGTCAATTGAACCGATCATGTGACCTCTTTGTACTCGATTAAAGTCTTTATAGATTTAATACTTCTAACTTTCAATATAGTATGTATATCTTCACAAAATTTAGCAGTCTTTCAGTTCATATTACAAGTCTTTCACATACAAAAAATCATATTTCTTAGTGAAGTATTTGATAGTCCATGTGCAAGTAATTTTCATGTTAAAACTAAAAATACTTTTATTCATCTCAAAAAGCTCAAATTTCCTTTGTGTAATCCTTAAATCCTCCTAAATGCATTTCAAACGTTTTTTTTAGTCAAACTTTATAGTTTATCTGTTATTTTCTCTACCCCATCTCAAAATGGGTTTGGTCAATTTAACCGACCTCGTAACCACCCTAAAAAAAAAAAAATCTAAATAAATCTAAATTAACTTTTTTTTTCTTTCTCAAATGACTTCATATTGTAATATGAAACTACATTTATCCCAAGTAGCTCTAAAGTCCTAACAGTATAAATCTATTTATAATTAAATTTTGCTTTATTGCCCTTTGAACCATGTCTAACTACTATCTGCACCATTATAAGTTGAACATGCAGCCCATGTTACGCTACTGAATTACATTACCCACGAGATGTTTGCATGCGTGCCTCATGAACCATTTTAATTATATTATTATTATTATGTATTTTACTTAATCTAGTCTTAAATAACATAAAAAAGATCTATATTTTTAGATTTTAGTTACTTTTATAATGATAACTATGAAAAACAAGAAATAAAGTACTTCAAAGAGAGTTAACCATAATTTTTATACTATAGATAGTAATGCACTTAACAATTTTATTTAATTAAATGGTGCACCAAAGAATATAGACTAATAACATGCAAAAAGTAGCCAAATACACTTACTTCTAAAAATTTTCCTGGCTTTCTAACTATGCGACAAGAACCGTTACAAATTCATCCAAGCTAGTTATTAACTTTCCCACGGGAATGATGTTGCTACTACGAGTAAAATTGATGATTATCTGTTCAGAACACAACGTAATATAATACATCATTTGATAGATGAAAACCTTGGATTTCTATTGGCTATAGATAATATATTATTAAATGTAAGAGACCTATTAACAAATCATGAAAGAGAGGATGTGGCATGTGGGTGTGGAAGGAGGGGTCTGATTTTCTATTCAATAGCTCCGTAACCAAACAAAATTGAATGTTATAAAAATTATGGTTTGTTTCAACAATAACGTATTTTACGTTTAATTTCTTACATTTTCAAGGGGTGATGGATAAAATAGGGATGATTACATGCTAAGACAAAACGTGTCACTTGGGTCACACTGGTAAAAATTCAGGATTTTTTTGAATAATGCCTTGTAAAATGAAGAACTTAAAACTTATATACTATTCTAATTGATGTAACATAAAAAAAAGTAGTTTAATAAAATGTTGAATGTAAGACACTAAAACCTTGTGTCATGCGCAGTAAAGGGTACCTGAGGCTATAGGGTTAATATACCAATTAGGTAACTAGAATAGTCATTTGAGATAAAGGACCCAAAATGACTTGAGGGAGCCAGAGAGTACTGGGGACTCAAACAATTTTTGTCTCTATTATCAAATGGTAGTCAATAAGGCTGCCTTACACAAGGTGATTGTGGAAGATGCAAAGACCTTGCCAAAGAGCCAGGTCAAAGAACAAGTAATGGTTGGCACTTCTGATCAAAGTGGGTTCAATCTCCTCTTAATACACCATTGCCAATATGCGTGCCATTTATGTTGATGAATGTCCATCATGGGACTAAGCAAAGACTGACACTGGCAACCATAAAAATTAAAGCTCAATGACTGAAGATTGAGCTTCTGGATAGCCAGGTGTACAATGTCAGATTATGGGTGCCTCCACATTGATGGCCAAAAAGTGGAAGAGGTGGGCAACTCCTGAATGTACTGCAGAAGTAGAAACCAGGGTGTGGCTGCCAATCCAGTGCTATCAACAGGACCCAACAATGGGTTAGAATGAATCATAGTTAGTACCTTGGGTAACATACGAATGGGAGAAAAGGCCTGGAGTTGTAATCATGTCCTGTTCTGACAGAATGTATCCAAATACAGACCAAATTGCCAGTAGTTGGGTGTTGCAATGAGGGCCAACCCTCCCATCATCAGTATTTCAAAATGAAAGCCAATCCAATAGAAGACCTCACGATGCAGGATCTATTCTTTGGGAGAATCTATCTGGATCGAGACAATTAATCTGCCACTGAAGTCGTCACTTGTGGAACATGGCAACTAGTAGGGTGATATGATAGGAATGATCCCAAGAAAGAAGATCAAAGGTTAAAAATCAAAGAGCCCTGGACCAAGTGTCCCCTTGATAGCAAATGCAAGACACCATCATGAAATTGTCAGAGTGAAGCCTAATGATTTTTCCTTTATAAGCCCAAACCACGAGGCACTACCTTTTGAAGAGCAAGAAGGTCTAAAAGACTGTGTAGGGAAACCTCGTTGTTTGTGTGTAGACCCTGGAATTCCCACCTGTTGAAATATGCACCCTATCCACAAAGCAAGGCATTCATGAAAAGATAGATCTCTGGAAGAGGTGGTGGCAGAGGAACCCATATCTTAGTACTTTCCCGATCTAAAAACTCCTTGAGTTTGAAGAGAATGATCATGAATAAGGAAACTAGGGAATCAATTGAATCAAGGTTTATGATCCATTGGTCACAAAGACCATTGAAGGGTTCTACTGTGCTCTCATCTGAAAGGTATGAGAGATTCGAGTGATCCCCACATTCCCAAAAGAGAAAGAACCATCTGTGCCATGGGAGAAGGAGAGGTGAGAGTCAGACCACCTGTTCCATAGTTTAGAGCCAGATGGGAATCGGCTGAGCCAGACTGAGATATGTGATGAAAGAATTACCCAGACTGATGGCATGTTGTGTTGAAGCAAGAATAGATGTCTCAGCTCTGATAATGAGGCCTGCCTTGGTTGTTTCTAAAAGTAGAATCCAGGTGTGATGTTCTGACAATTGATGAGATGGTGCCAGCAGTAATCAGTCATCCATGGAATGGTGTGTGTACAGGGCTAGGGAATGGAAGTGACAAGAAAAAAACTTATACAAACTGGCAGAACCTGTGTGGTACTGATGGAAGTCTGAAGGTAAGAACCCTGAACTGCAGTACCTGACTCTTGTGCACATAATACACCAACAGCATCAGTATGCTTGGACATCCACAATCCTGGTCAAAAAAGCAAATTTATAGTGAGGAATAAGTCACTTGTGAACCTTGGAGAATCTAAAAATTGATATAGACAAGAAAGATCAATGACTGGACACCAATCTCCTGTTTTCTTGGGCCTAACAAACTGATGGGAATAAAACCCCAGAAGAACTGGCACGGCTCTCTCTCTATATATTCAGACCAACCAAACTCTGATAGCCCTAGAACTAAATTCCCAAATATGATAGTTTTGTGGGAGATGAAAACCATACAGGTTGGGTGGATAATGATGGTGAAGATGTGAACTGAATGACTAATCCTGACTCAAGGACCTGTAGTGCCCATGGGTCCGTGGTTAACATTTAACACACGTACAGAAATTTTCAGAGCCAAGCACCCACAGACCCGAAGGCATACAGTAGTCACTGACACCACTAATGGCATTCCTGATTGAGTAGTGGACCCCATGGATATGGAAAGAATCTATTCTGGGTACTAATGGACCGAGGGGCTGACATTGGGGGTTAGGACCCTCAAATATGGGAGGAACTATGATCCCCTGTAGGAACCGATGAAAGTTGAGATGCCAACAACAGCAAGGATGAATATAGAAGCCAAAAATCAAAACAATATGTATGCTAACAATAGTTCCAGCTCATCATCAATGGACTTTGTGATCTTGAGAGTCTTCCAACAAAGTTCAGAGGGAGAATACGTAACTAAGTACTTTATATAGAGTGAGAGGAATCATAGAAAGTTGTTTATTTTAGGAAAACAACACACTGGACTACCTACTGTGTCCATTGCAGGGAATCAAATGTTGGACTAGAGTTGTAAATCTGTAGATTTACCCCTGTCCCACCAGGGGTAATTGATCTATTCAGGTTAACTACAAGCTCTACTCTACTCTACTTCTTTGAGAGTCAGAATGTGCTTCCACCTGTTGGTTGCAGGCTAAATCATGTAGTTCTGACAACCATGCCATATAAGGCATAGCTGTACCTTCAAGTAACTGAGCAGTAAACCTCCCTGCATGAACCATAATGTCAGTGGATGGAGGGAAAACTAAGTATTCACTCTCAGATCTTTCAGTCATCAAGTAAGGTGCAGGTTCAAAAGCAACTGGGGAAAGACCCAAAACATCACACACTCGATGGACCAACTGATGAAAAGGAGCCTTAGGTAGCTTATCCCAAAGTGGCCTCCTGAGAAGCCAACAGAATAAATGTGGGTGCAGAAAAAAGTGAATCCAAATTCTCTCCAGAATGTTCAGAATCATCCTCAATTGCAGCCTCAGACGCCCCCCCCCCCAAAGGAACACCACCAAACTGGACATATGTCTCCATCTCACTAGGAATAAAATCACTGACAGTTTGGTAATAGAAAAAAAACTATATGGTCACTCTCTTTACTTCACTGTATCTAAACATCAACTTAAGTAATGTTATTCTACATAAAACAGCCAGAGATTAGCAAAATAAGTTATTAATTGCACTGAATGCTAACCTAAGCCAGATTCTGAATATTTAAGAGAACTGTGTATAAGAGTTGATGCCATTTGATAGCTACAAATACAGTTATAGTCAAGGATGATTTAACTATATAACATAGCATGAAATTTCTAGAGTCCAGAATGTACTTTTGTGCACAGGAATTTAAAACAAGTTCACTGGTACCTGAGGAAATGTAGGCCAACAGTTTTTCACTGCCATGGTCACACATATGGAAAACATCATATAATCTTTGTGTTACCCTTTAAAAATGTGATATCAATGATATGCAGTGCTATGATAAAAGGTTTTCTCCTTCAATTTTCCCAAAGTTTACAATTTTAAAGTTTCCAAGAAGTAATGAAGTAGAAAACATGCATTTTTGTTTTTTTACTGCATATAAACTGGTACTGGGAGATTTACTGGTTTATAAACATATGGCAGTGAAAGAGTTAAAAAACAACAACAATGTTGCATATTTACAAACATTGAAAAAACACTGAATATGTTTTTGTTTTAGCAAACTTTGAATTATTTTAAATTATTACCTTTAATTAACTTGGTTGTTCAATACTATGCAGTCAACATGCGAGAACCAAGCACAGATTTTTGTTGTATGTAGCATTTTTTGTTCACAGTATTAAGGAACTAAAAGTAATATTTAATAGCAATCAAGGTATATTAATAAGTTATCTTAGTTGTTATACTTCTAATGGTTAAGAAGTTGAATGGTGGTTACCCTTTTGGTAAGATCTAGCTGGTGGTAAGTGGGAAAAATCTTATGACAGACTATAGTCAGTGGTGTAATAATAGGAGAGGCAGTTGCCCCATGGCCTCTTCAAAATGATATATGTTCTAGGACCCTTTGAGACAAAGCTACTCCACTGCGTATAGTTACTACTATAATAAAAGTATGGACATTAATTAAGCCAAACCACCATTCCATTCTATATTCTACGTTACAACTTTCTTTAGTTATGAATGAACACAAAACAAAAGTGAATATGATTGCTTCACATATCTACATGTTAAAATATATTTAAACTAGTGATGCGGAAATAATAAAGAATGAAATTCAAGTGATAGTTTTTAACATACTATACAAATATAGTAAACTCAAACTTTAAGGACAACTAGGAATCTACTGGTCCATATATACTGTTTTATCCACTGTATAAACTCAAAGCCAGCACTTATCATTCAATTATTTATCAAGCCTTCCCTCAAAATCCCTTAAACTTGCTGCATCTGAAGGCAAACAATTCAAATGGTGAACCACCCTGTTAGAAAAATAAAGGTCTTTGCTGAAGATGACTCCTACTCTACCAAAATTTATAATTTTGTCTTAACATTCTCATTATTAAGTGTGAAAAATGGTGGTGCATCAACTCCTTTAACAATTTTACACAACTCAATCAGGTCCCCTCTAACTCTTCTACTTTAACAAGAAAACAATTTCAGAAATCTTAACTTGTTTTTGTATGACAACCTTTCTACCCCAGGTATCATCTAAGTAGTCCTCCTCTGTACCCTTTCCAACAATTTAATGTCCTTCCTAAAGTAAAGCTCATGACTGAACACAACACTTCAAATGTAGCCTAACAACTGACCTGTACAATAAAAGTATACACTCTTTACACTTGTATTCAATATTTTCTGTACATAAATCTAAAATCATGTTTACCCTACTGCTAGCATCAGCACACTGCATGGATGAGTTAGGAGTCTGATCAACAAGAACACCAAGATCATTTCTTCCATAACACCATTAGTATTATTCCCATCTAAATTATACAAGTAGTTTGTATAGGCACAGCAATATATATATATACATGCAGTATGGAACAAAGAGGTCACTTGACTGGAGATTGCTTAACAGCGTAGTAAAGGTATCTTGGTATCCCTGGGTGTTAGTTTAGAGTAGGTGTGTTTTGTTCAATTAAGATGATTACATTTATTTTGCGTTTGTTGACGTTTGGTTCTTTGCTTAAAATTACAGTGTTTTGTATAGATATACTGTGTTTTTTTTTAGTTGCAATGGTGGTAAACATGGAAGGTTTTTTTATTATCATGTTTGGTGAATCTGGTTTCCAATTTTCTTCAGGTTTCTCTGATGTAGAATTCTATGCATGTTATTTTATAAATGATGTTCGTATTGTGTGATTCTGTGTAATTTTCTATTTAGTAATGATTATACTCTAGGGCTGGATTTTTGAGTGAATTGGAAGTCAACAATTCTGGGCAGTTATTGCATGTTATTTTATAAATGATGTTGGTATTGTGTGATTCTGTGTAATTTTTTTACTTAGTAATGATTTTAGTCTAGGGCTGAATTTTTGGGTGAACTTGAAGTCAACAATTCTAGACAGTTATTGCATGTTACTTTATAAATGATGTTGGTATTGTGTGATTCTCTGTAATTTTTTACTTAGTAATGATTTTAGTTTAGAGCTGGATTTTTGAGTGAATTTGAAGTCAACAAGAATTTTATATTTAATGCCAAGTTTTCTCTAAATGTTGATTATTTTTGAACTAATTTCAGGGGATGAATGGTAAATTGCTGGATTGTTTCATTGTTTGGTGTATTAATTTCAATTTTATTTGTGAGTTCAGTTTTGAGGTTTTTGTTCTTGTGGTTCTGTAGAAATTTGGTGTGAATGAAGGAATGCTTTATTTCTTCATATATGTAATTAATTGAGCAAAGTCTTGAAGCTGTATTTATAAGTTTTTTTAGTATATTGATTTTTTGTTTCGATTCTTGGGCAGGTTTGCAGGAGATGTAGAGGCCCGTGTGAGTGATTTTTTGGTGAATTTTGGTTTTGAACTGCATGTCAGATCTAATAATGTTGACACAGGTGAAGTTAAAATCAAGAAGGAAATGATAAACAATGGGTTATACATCAAGGAGATCCGTGTTGTGTCTATAGATCATGTTATAGGTTGATATATATATTTCTACCAAGATATAGGTGTTGCAGCAATTTAAGGAAACTGCGCAGTAGGCAAGTTGTGTGTTTGAGCTTTCTTGTAGTATCTGGTGGCTAGTTTAGTGATTCAGGTCTTGACAGGGGGATTTTAGCATGTTTTTCTACATAATAAGCTGGGGTGTACTGGGTAACTGAAGGGTGAGTCTTGTAATGCAATTCTAGTGCACTTGTAATTGTGAGTATATGTTAATTAATGTTACACGTAATCATGGAACTGTAGTCTATGAAAGGTCTGATAAAAAGTTTGCTTTTCAAACATCTAAGAAAGCTATTGTTATGTGTTAAAAGTTAAATTGGAAACATAGTTTCAAGTCTTACAAGGTGATCAGCAGTTTGTCTGTTTCTTCAACCTGCATTTCAACTTTCTGAGAGTGTTATTTCCTTTGAGTAACTACATTAATCATGTGGTAATAGTTCTCTTGAAAAGTTTACTGATAAAATTAATGAGGCTAATGGGGTGGAAGTCGCTCGGGTTTTTGGAGTTGCTGCTTTTTTTTGTATGTTTTAGAGCAAAGCCACATGGGGCTATCTGCTGTCTCCACTGAGGGGAATCGAATCCTTGAGTATAGCAATGTAAATCTGTAGACTTACTGCTGTTCCACCAGTTTTTGAGTATGATCGTAATGATAGCTGATTTCCATTATTGTTGGAGATAACCAGAAAATGTAGAAAAATTGAAGATGTCTCTGAAGTGAGTTATGAGTTTATCAGATGCATGTTTGGGATATGATCTTTGTCAGTGGCAATGGTTTTAAACTTTTTTAAATGTAATTTAATTTCAGTTGATGTAATTTGGATGGAGATTTCATTGCTGTTTTGGGGTTTAAGGAAGTCTGAGATATCTATGGGAAAGGTAGTGGAGTATAAGTATGCTTTTGAAAATAAAGTTTTGGACTTTTGTGATTTGTTTGTAGTTATGCACAAAGCTACACAATGGGCTATCTGTGCTCTGCCCACCACGGGTATTGAAACCCGGTTTCTAGCGTTGAAGTCCACAGACATATCGCTGTGCCACTGGGGAGCAACTTTTGTGAACTTATTTGTGTTAAAATTGTTTTGGTTAAGTGTAACAAATGTGTTAGCAAAGTACTGGGTAAAACAGTCTGCTTTCTGGTTATCTGTGGGGTGTTGGTGTTTTCGTAAGTGATATATCCAAACTCAATGTTTTTTCTGCAAATGTTTTTAAAGATTTTCCAAAAAAGGAAAGAATTGGATTTTAGTTTGTCGAGATTTTGACAAAATCAGCTCCAGTTTTCTGTCTGTTGTTGCTTGACGAGTTATTCTGCTTTACTTTTCTAAGAGTTGATAAATGAGTTCAGAGAGTGGTTTTTAGTTGTGATGAATATTCTCTTTGCAATTGACATCTTTTGATAATTAGTTGGTGAATTTCAAGGTTTAATTTCCAAGAGTTTATTGATTTTTTAGGGGTTTTATGGGGTACTATTTGGTTTATGGTTTCAGTGATTGCCAGTTAGATTTTGTGCATAAGTATCCAGATCACTTTTATTTCCCATGAAAGATTTAAAGTGTGGTTGCTTTTGGTCCAAGATTAATTAAAAGAGACCCAGCTGGAATTACTAAAATTGAGAATATGTAGACAGAGGGAGGGTTGTTGGTTGGGTGCAGTGGGTAGGCTTAGATTAAAGGAAATGGGGTTATGATTCTCACCTATATTTTCATGTACCTTAAAGTTATGGGATATATGGAAGATGGATGACATTACAATGGCAAAATCAATGATACTCTGTGAGCCACTGTAGTGAGAGTGGATGGGGGTGTTGTTATTGAGGGTTTTGTTATTGAAGCTTTAGTTACTGATGAGGTCTATAATTTTTCTGCTTGACTTGTGTTACTGAAAAGAGCGGGGTCTATAGTGTTTAAGTCATCAAGGACAATCACATTTTGATGTGTATTGTGTATAAAGTTAAAAAATTATTGGAATATAAATAGCTAGGAGTGTAATGCAGAGTAGACTAAGTAGGGTGATTTTACATAAGATGTGTTTGTGTATGGTCAGTGTTTTTTAGCGTTGAGGTTGCCTTTGTGTTGCAAGGTTATTCCTGTAGTTCCTTGAGATCTAGTTGGAAATAAACTTGTAGTTAGGTAGTTTATATGATGTTTTGGGATTATGTATAGTTTCGTTAATAGCATTACTTTATTGGGCTAATTCATACAATTTAGATTTTTTTATTAAAAAACTCTTTGGATGCTTACATGTAATAAAGAGATTCAGATTTACCTTTGAACATGGGCCAATCACCCAATCTGCTGATCCTTACATTTTATGCTGAGCCTAGTACTCAACCGTAATTACATATTTATAATCTCATCCACACAGTTAAATCTCAGCAGTATCCCTGAGAAAATAAATTGTACTCACTGTACTCATCAGTTGGATAACATGACTTCTATGTGTTCAGTTTTATACCAGTCCGAAATGATATCAATTATATAATGGCTGAATAAATAATAATCTTGTTGGTCAAAAGATGACAGTTGAAATAGTGATTAACTGAATTTCATACATACACAATAATGAGAAAAACAAATCGTTTATCAAGAAATTACAGCTGCATGTAACATTCAATGTATTATCTAAATTGGTTATCATATTTATTAATGTAGTTTATATAATATATCTATTGTTAATTTCAGTTAATTATGCTAATTTCATCTGTAAGTTGGTCCAAATGAATAACAAGACCAGTTTTTTAACTTTTATGAATAAAGTTTTAGCTAAGTCTATATTAACACAATTCTAAAAAAAATCCTGAATTTCTCCAGCGTGATAAATGTGATATATTTTCTCTAGGAATCCACTCTTCTGTATTTTATTCACCACCCTTGAAATATGTGTGAAATTTAATATAAATTACTCACTACAAAACTATCATTCCTCAGACAAATCCTAATTTTTATAGCCTTCAAGCTTGTTTGGTTACAGAGCTGTTAAATAGAAAATCAGACCCCTCTTGCCACACCCACCTGTCACATTCTCTCTTTCAGGATTTGTTAATAATTCTCTCTTACTCTTAATAATACATTATCTATAACCAATAAAAATCCAGGGTTTCATCTATCAAATGACATATTATATTAAATTGTTTTCTGAATAGAGAATTGTCATTCTCTCTGTTAGTACGAGCTTCGTCCCCTTGGGAACTAGAAAGCCAGAAAAAATTGTAACAGTAAGGGGAAAGTGTCTGATTTTCACATGTTATTACTCTATGTTCTCTGGTGCATTATTAAATTAAATAAAAAATTACTTAGTGCTTTACTACCATTAATATAAAAAAAAGTAGTGTTAAGTGTCATTGACAGCCAACAACAAAAAAAAAGGAAAAAAAAAAAGAAAGAAGGTCCTGACAAGTACTTCATTTCTTGTTTCTCATGTGTATTCATTACTTATTATTATAAAAGTAACTAAAATGTAAAAACAGGAATTTATTTATATTAGTTCAGATGATTTTTTGTATGTGAAAGACTTGTAATGTTTACTGAAAATCTACCAAATTTTGTGAAGATATACCTACTGTTACAACAGTGGAAGTCACTTGATGCTGGTAACACGTAATGCATTCTAGAAAGATCGGGGAACATCACGAATAATCCAATATTTGCTAGGCGCCCTCTATTCTTGTAATATAAATGCGGCAGACAGTTATCCGGGATGGTATAGCGGACAGAGAGATTGAAGATATAGACGGACAATTGAGTTAAGCGTGGTAGTAAGTAAAGTGCGTGAATCGTTCCTTGAGAATTATAGCGTGTGTTTAAGTGACTGTGGAAATTAAGTGTATTGCAAAGTTGTATTGAGAAAGAATAAACTAGTTTTATTTAAGAAAGGACTTGTATCGCTGAAATTTCTCGGGAAGAATTTCTACCAGAAATTATCAAACGAGCAGAGACGTAACAAATTGGTGTCAGAAGTGGGATAGAAAATAAATAAATAAAAAATAATAAAAAAAAGATGGAAACAAGAGGTGGCAAATCAAACTACAGCTTAGCAGATTTGATGGCAGCAATAAAAGAACAGCAAAATAAACAAAAAGAATGAGAAAAGAAACAAGAAGAGAGATTACAGCAGTTGTCGGAGGAAAAAGAAAAGAAACAAGAAGAGAAATTACAGCAGTTGTTGGAGGAAAAAGAAAAGAAACAAGAAGAGAAATTACAGCAGATGTTGGAGGAAAAAGAAAAGAAACAAGAAGAACGAGAAATGAAACAAGAAGAGAAATTACAGCAGTTGTTGGGGGAAAAAGAAAAGAAACAAGAAGAGAAACTACAGCAGTGGTTGAAGGAGAAAGAAAAGAAACAAGAAGAGAGATTACAGCAGTTGTTGGAGGAAAAAGAAAAGAAACAAGAAG
>NW_013666918.1:229172-236428 GCF_000517525.1 Limulus polyphemus
GAACTGCATTCAGATCAAGGCCGTAACTTTGAATCAGTTGTGTTCCATGAATGCTGCAAGTTGTTTGGCATACAACAGACCAGTACAATGCCACTTCACCCACAGTCTAATGGGATGGTAGAAAAGTACAACTGGATACTTGGACAGGAATTGGCAAAGTTTTGTAATAGCCGCCAAGATGACTGGGATGTCTTACTCGCTCCACTGTTTATGGCCTATAGGACAGCAGAGAATGAAACCACTGGATTCACTCCAGCAAAGTTGATATTTGGTTGGGAACTTTGGTCGTTTGATATAGTGGACAGAGAGATCGAAGATATAGACAGACAATTGAGTCAAGCACGGTAGTAAGTAAAGTGCGTGAATCATTCCTTGAGAATTATAGCGTGTGTTTAAGTGACTGTGGAAATTAAGTGTATTGCAAAGTTGAATTGAGAAAGAATAAACTAGTTTTATTTAAGAAAAGACTTATATCGCTGAAGTTTCTCAGGAAGAATTTTTACCGGAAATTATCAAAGGAGATTATCACTACTATATTAAATGTTAGTGGTATCAAAACTATTAATACTTTAAATGAGTACAAAGAGGTCATGTGGTCGGTTCATAAAACAATTGTCACTAATGCATCTATTTAAAGTTTATCTTAATACAATGTTATTTAGTCTTTTAATAGTTTCACAGTATGGAAGGTTTTAGCATCCAAGCTTTCCTCAATCAGCATATGGATGGAGCTGGAATCAATAAAGTGAGTTCTATATGAGATAACAATTCTAACAATGATAACAACATAAAATCATCAACTGATTTGGAGGAAATACAGCATAACATTGAGTGATTGGTCTATAGACAGATGGTAGAAAGCAAAGTAACTGCATTTTAAGATGCCTTTGTAGTAATGTGCTTAGTAAAACATGATCCACAGCTTACTCTTCAGAAAATCTCAAGACAGTATGTGTTTCTCCTGATCCCCCCCCCCACCCACCCCAATCAGTGCAGTAACATCAATAAAATGAGATTGGTGCATTTTCTTCACTTGCATCATTTATCAGATTGGTATTTAGTCCTCAGTTCCCTGTTACTCTCCTTTTCCTGATGGCCAGTCAATTCCCCTGCTGAATGTATGAGTTTTATTGCTCCTGCAAGTGCCAGTCTGAGTGTTTTGTTTTAACGTATCATTTCTGTACACAATACAGTAACCAATCACTTTCATAACTCCTAGCCTTGTCTGTCCTAATAAGGTATGGAGGTGACAGTAATCCAGTAGTCTATTTATAATAATCAAGAATTCTTCCTGGATTAGAACATTTTGCTGATCCAGCCTTTCTTATAAATGGTATCTTGGTATCTCCATGTTTTTCCACCCTCTAGTAACAGAGACTGATGAAGTGCCCACACTGGTTAATGATCTGTGAACCTATTTAATACAGACCTAAGAATCTAAGTTGTGTCAGTCCTTGATCCTACATTCCAGAAATTGAACAGTTGTAATGTTGCACACAACTAGGCTCCAGGTGGTTTAACACTGGAACTGATCTAACCAGCTGCTCATATTTGATTATAAAATTCTCAGAATGGATATCAGTTTAACACGTGTAAGGTGGGTCTTAGCTGCAGTATCAGCTGATGCATCATGAATCACTGAAGCTAGTAAGCATCTTGGAAAACCATCAATATTGATCTGCCTCAAGGATAATCACTCTTGCCAGGCCTCTTCAACAGCTACACAACAGACATAACCTGCACTGACAGTCCAATCAGATACTGTGTGCTAATCTTTGATGACAACATTATAGTGTAAGGCATAGGCATCGATCCTGCCAAAACAACAACCATGTTCTGAACACTATGTTGATGAGGACAAACTATAATCATCACTTGCAGGCACTACCATCCCTCTGGAAGAAATGCTGAAGTACCTGGGAGTAACTTTAGTGAGACAACTTAACCAGCTACATTAACACCATGATAACCAGAACTACCAAAGGCATCAATGCACTGAAAGTTGCAGCAAGAAATAAGAGCTGAAGCACATGAGCTGCTTATATTTTACTTAACTCTTATCTGCTACATCTTAGATTAAGCACACTACCAACGATCAGTATGAGTAAAATGCTGCTAGATAAAACTGGAAAAAGACAAAACACTTATATATACTTCAGCCACCTCTATCAAGGCCCTATTACACCTTGAAAATCTGAGTAGTATCATAGAGCACCATTCTTCTCTGGAATCTTACTATGTAAAAACCATGCATATTATGATTGAGCCAATGCTTTTTTCAGTTGGTTTGTTCTAAATTTTGCACAAAGCTACACAAGAGCTACCCACACTAACCATCAGTGATTTAGCAGTGAAAGACTAGAGGGAAGGCGGCTAGTCATCACTACATAATGTCAACTCTTGGGCTACTCTCTTTTACCAATGAATAGTGGGATTGACCATCACTTTATAATGCTCCCATGGCTGAAAGGGCAAGCGTATTTTATGGGCTTGGATTCAAACCCACAAGCCTCAGATTGCAAGTCAAGTGCCCTAACCACCTGGCCATGCCGAGCCCTTTTCAGTTGGAACATAGAGTACTACAATGACCCCATAGACATCAACCAAACAGCGGTTACTTAAAAGTTGTCTCAGGAGACATTTATGGCCATGTACCCACCACCAGATCTCAGATGTCACAATGTGGAATATACATCTAGTGTCACTTAGATCTACAGAAATCAGCCTAGACAAAAATGTAGAAACTAGGCAGAGGAATGAAACTGAAAGGGTATATTTATTTTATTTACACACTAAAGGTTAGCAGCAACTAAAGTACAGACTTGTCTCTCTTCAATTGTGGAGTGCCACAACACCATGTTTGTCAGTACTCAGTTCAGGCAGTATTGTGCTGTCTCTAATTTGAACCTCCAACCACAACGAGGCAACCGGCCAGCAGCAACCACTTTTCCTTTATACTATGTTATTAATAATTATTGTGTATCACCTTCTTTATTATAATAATTAGTTTTATTTTTAATACCAGATACCAGGTAAATAAGATTATATTAATATTATTTTTACAAGCAATTTAAGCTTTGGGAGTTTAGCATTAGCTTTGGTAAAGCTCTTCTCCTTCCAGTAATCTCCTCAAGGTTCTTCCAGGTACAATGGCCAATTAACTTTGATTTAAGTAGCATTTGTTCTTCTCACTTGCTCCACTTCCATACTTCCACCATCTTTCCTCCAGTGTTCCAACTGACCAATGTGACCATCTTGTCCTGTTCTCTCAGTTTACATGCCAATTCCTTGATAACATTATTCAGAGATCTTACCAGGTTGCCTAAGTGCTGTGCTTTACCAGATGGGTAGTCCACTTTCTCACTAAAAGATATGGCTTTGTGGCCTGGAATATAGGCTTTTATTAGATGAACCTTCAAGTTTCTCAACGGTTTTACTAATGTTCTTTGGACAATACCAATCAGCATATATTTGAAAATTGTGATGGGCATTCATCTGTTGTCATAGTCACAGATGATTCCCACGTCACAGATACTGAGTTAGTTGAAGATTCATTGTCTCATGGAGCAACAACATCTTACACATACAGCTATCAGAGCTTCCAAACTGGAGCTGAAATCAATAGAGTAAGTTCTCCCTTGGATTGGTGAAAGTAATAAACCACAATTAGACCGTGCCACTAACATAAAATTTAGTGCTTAGTCCACAGATGGCTATATGTGCTAGGTCATGCAGTGGTAAAGCTAAGTAACAAAGCTGATGAGCTCATAAGAGAAGCTCCTAATTCAAATCTGGCACATCTCTACTGAAAGGATACAAACCTCAATGGTACTAGTAAGGACCAAATTACAACCATGTAAGGTCTTCATCAACATTCAGAGGGAATTACACTACTGTAAAACAATGTACTGTATGGTGTAGCTAAGTAAAGCAAAAGATGGAGAATCAGTAAAAAAAGTATGCAGCCAGAAGGCCACTGATAAAATCATTGAAGAAACTCTATTCTATTTCCTGCAAGGTTCCATATGAGAGATCATTGACCTTGGATTGTTATCTAATAATCAACTCTATTGAACTCATAGTCCAAGTGGTTTCACTACATAATCTGTTTTTGACAGTTTTTCCTTAGTCATTACTTGACAGTGTTACTAGGTTAACATTTTATACATTCAATAATTATATATATTTGAACCTTTACGAAAAAAATCTATATGTTTAACTACCCATGATTTCAATATTTATCTTAAAAACTAAATACATTACTTCTGTTTCTTCTGTGTTTGAAGAGTTAACAATTGATGATGATACTCCACAAGGATCTTCTTCTTGAACGATCATCATATCAGCAGTTTCCACTTCACCGGAAGATTCAGAAATATTTGCCATAGCACAAGTCCCTTCACTGTCACTATTACCTTGCCCATTGAGAATAATGGCAGACACTAAAAGTAAAAAGATTCTATACATACTAAAACAGATTTTGAGAAAACTTATTTTCACGAATATCTTAAGGAAAAAAATTTTAGTATGAAAAATAATTAAAAGGAATGAACAGAAAAATAAGCTAAAATAAATAAAAAAAAAGATACCTGATCTGTTTAGGAAATACATGTACTGCATAAATTTTATTTTATCAGATCAGTATTTGAGTTAAAAGTTCAAGAACACTGACTAAAAATTTTTCATGTAATGAAATACAAAACACAAGGACTTTTTGAATGTTTTAATACTAATTACATTATTCCTACCAATCACAGATGTGTCACTCAAGTGAAAATAATTAAAGCAGAGCTACGAATTATATTTTCATTCCATTATAGTACATATACACACACACACACACAATGGCCACAAAATTAAAATAAACACTGTTGCAGTTGCAAGCTGCATTTCTCACTATCATCAACCACAACAGAGGTTGATAATAGGGTTTGCAAGGAATTGCACAAAACCCTAATAGAACGTTCAGGCAAAAATCACCTTAAACAGTAAAGATTCAGTTCAAAGAGAGACTTGCAAAGAAAAGTAAATCCACTCAAAACTGCCCATTTGTAATGATTATTCTCTTGCCAGCCTACAACAACAACCTTTTGTAGAATTCTAAATATGGTACTGCAAAGGCCATAGGGATATTGAAAGGTTGATTTGTTTCTTCTATATTTTACATAAGCTTAAAAAGCATCATTGCCCCTTGAAATTAGCTTTCTTACAAATATCTAGTGTTCCTTTAAAAAGCTTAAGTATATTGTAAAACAGGAATTACCAGCCAACAACAGATGAACATTAGATGACTGTAACATGTAGATATTCAATGCTTTGTGCACTATACAATCAGTGTCTTGAGGGAGCCAACACCTATATTAAGTATGAAGTGAAAGAGTAAAAGAAAAAATCAATACACATAATATTAAATTTTATTACACACATTTGTAGAATAATTAGTTTAAAAGACAAAGGTTTATTTAAACCAATGTTTTAAACATATATGTTTCATCTGAAAAGGCTATTTTTCTTCTAGTAAAAGTTTATACACACTTAGTGGGGGTTGTGTTTTAGTCTAGGCATATATTTGCCCATTGCTATGCATTACATACAGAGAATTTAGTTATACAGAAACTATAAATGCTCACTATATTTTCAAACAAATCTCCAGCTGCAGCTTAACATTTTATACCTCGAACTAATGCGATCAAATAGTCAATAGCTATAGTAAATCATCATGTACCGTACCAGCTTGCTATCTACGTTTATTATAATAATAATAATGTATAAAGTTAGTTACATATCAAGTAACCTTCGCCTATAGTTGAGCAGAATTGTTCTTTAGTCCTCATGTGGCTTGGTAATAAGTAAGCATGAGAACTTATAACGCTAAGATATTTGGGGCTCAATTCCAGCAGGTAGCAGCTTTGCACTAAATCGATACAAACTTATATTATTCAAAAGTACGGATAATCTTGATAATGACGTTAAAAGAGCATGCTGAATATGAAATACATATATATATAATACTCAAATATCTGTCACACTTTGAACGGTTAAAATATGTATCAAAATGCTTCTTTTCAAGAGTGCGCTACAGGAAAACTTATTTTTTTTACAATTCTTAAAATTTCATATCGACATCGATTGGTCACTCTGAGAAAAAACTTATTAAGGACGAAAATGTTCCTTTTTTTGTGAGGGAATTTCACGAAAAACGGGGTTTCCTCCGTCGACTGATTGAAAGAGATATTTCGAAGATAGGAGCATGAACGAAAAAAACGCATAAAGGAAGAAACGTTTTTGGGTATATGTTTATTGTTGTTGCGTTGATATTTTATTTTTTCATATCGGTATTATATACATGCATGATTTAATTGTATCGTGTCGAATAAATTGATTTGAACTTAATTGAATATCTTCACTTTGACGCTTCTTATAGAAATGACAACTATCAAAAAGCGACCACTTCGGTAACATGACTTAGTAAAATGACAAAAGACTGTTGTAAACGGCCCACTGGACAATCATATTGCATATACACTATGATCCAAGGGATTGAATTGACTGCAAGTTTTATATTTATTCATCACTTTCATCAATTCTTTCACTGCTAAATTAGAGACGGTTAGCGCAGATAGCCCTCGTGTAGCTGTGCGCGAAATTCAAACCAAACAAATCAATCAAAAGCATTAAAACACGAATTGAATAAAGGACTTCAGTAACAGATTAAAGAACGATCAGACATTCGTTTTCCTTCCGCGTTTGTACAGGTAAATCTCTTCCTTAACTTAACTGTTTATCAAATACTGGTGACATGCTTTATCTGTTTATCAAATACTGGTGACATGCTTTTAATAGCACAAACAGATAGATGAAGTTGACCGGACGAACGGACTTCTCTAGTACAGACGCAGAAGATGAAAGAAGTGTACGATTCGTACACAAACACACTAAACTTTTAGGTTGAAAAATGTTCGCCCTTTCAGCCGTGGGAGCGTTATAATGTACGGTCAATCCCACTATTCGTTGGTAAAAGAGTAACCCAAGAGTTGGCGGTGGGTGGTGATGACTAGCTGCCTTCCCTCTTGTCTTTCACTACTAAATTAGGGACAGATAGCCCTCGTGTAGCATTGCGCGAAATTGAAAAAAAAAAAAAAAACAGGGTGGAACTCGCTCACACGTGCATGCAACTAAACTTTTCTTCTTGAATGACTTTTTGTTTGTTTGTTTACAAATTGTCCTAAAACACGGAAATATGAAAGGTAGTAAGT
>NW_013666918.1:237297-241008 GCF_000517525.1 Limulus polyphemus
AAGTCCCTATTTTGGCTCCATGCTGCTATCTAGAATTACATTTGATTGATTAAAAATTGATTAAAAATAGGGATTTGTAATTTTAATCAATCAAATGTAATTCTAGATAGCAGCATGGAGCCAAAATAGGGACTTACAGTTTGAGTAAATACTATCTACAGTATCTTAAGCCTTGTTTTCTTACTTTTTTATGATTCCTATTTACAGGTTTTTAAATTCCCAATTTTTTATTTATTTTGTGAAAATATAAAGTTAGATTATGTGGCATCCAAGTGGTAGAGCAGGTGAGTATAAGCAAATTTTGCATTGATGGGTTTCTCAAATTCCATAAAATGAGCAAGCAAGATATGATGAAATCACAAAGGGCATGATAATGAGTGCCCATACAATGGGACTGCTCTCTCAAAGGTTGTGGAAAAACTAAGAAAGGTGTTCAGCAAAACAGTTAATTACTATCAAAATTGCTGGGGAAATGAACCCCTTACAGAGACAAAAAATGAATCACTACTTAGAATTACTGCAGAAGCATTGTATGCATTGTAAGGAGCAGCAGACAGGTAACACCACACAAATTACTGACCCACTCAACTGCACATACAAAATAAGCATTTCCAGATAAACAATGCACAAGCTAGACAATATCATCTTTAGCAAAATAATGCTTCTTTGCGGGTCATTCATTTCTGCAAACAATCAGAAATGCTGACTGAAATGATGCTATGGACATTGGTACTGGACTCTGGATCAATGAAAGAATGATATTTGACAAATCATGCTCCATTCTGTTTCAAAAAGATAGAAGAATCAGTGTATGCTGATGTTCTGATGAATCACTGGATCTCAAATGCATCAAGCTACTGCAGGCAGAGAAATTATTTGGGTTATATTTAATTAATACATTGTCATCTGACATCCAAAGGAGTATTTAGGGCTTGTGACTGACCAGATGATACTTTTCATTTGTGCACTTTTGTCCAGATGGTGATATTATATTTCAGGATGATAATGGCTCCATCTATTGAGCCCATATTGTTTAGACTTTTTCTTCTTTTTTTTTCTCAGAACATGACATGGACTTCAAACATTTACCCTGACCACTAGTGTCCTGCTATCAACCTAATCAAGTATTTTTGGAATGTTGTATAAAGAGCAGACCACAGGTATCATCCTCATTGAAACATCTGCATGTACCACACTCATCTAGGACCAAATTCCTTGGTATGTCTAATATCTCATGGAATCAATGTCATGTTCAGTTGCTACTATTATTAAACTCAGAAGTGATATAATACCAGAACCATTCTATAATTTTTTAACCAGTGTGTGTACAACTAAATGAGACTTTTTACAAAAGGAAGAAGAGTTTGCAGTGTTATTAGTCTACTTGTGAACTACTTACAGGTAAAGTACAATATTCCTGACTAAGGTGAAACTAAATTGTATTATATCTCTTACAGAAGTGGGGAAAAATAAAGACAATTCACAAAAATTTAGTTTATTAACGATCATGGTTTGACCAGTAAAGGCATCTTCACATACAGACTGAAATAATTTGTAAAAAAGTTTATATGTAGTTTAACCAAAAAACCAGAAGTAGCCTTGACATTCATCTTGAGACAAATGGGGAGAAGCTAAAGTTGGTTTGGTCGTTTAGAACCTTTTCTTTATTTGTTTAGAATGTTCTTTAATTTTCGTTTCTCTGGAATGTCCTGTTTGAATATTGTACTCTTGACATGTAAATTGGTAAATGCCACTGTTGCTGTACTTTTCAATTTTGTCTTTGTTGTTGCACAACATTTTGCCTAGATTGTTTTGTACAGTAGAAGGCTGGTCTGTAGATTTCTTTGTTCAGTGTGTTATGGATTTTGTGAGAAGGTTTTCCAATGTAGCTTATCTTAAACCACTTTTTTTTGTTGTCAGTATATCAACATACTGTACCAAATAACAACAAAAACAAATTGGAAATTTGAGAAATAAGTAGAAGTCTTAAAAACAAATCCAGTAAAAGTTCTAAATGACCAAACCAACTTAAGTTCCTCCCCACTTGTTTCAAGGTGAATGTCAAGGTTACTTCTGGTTCTTTGGTTAAACTACATATATAAACCTATTTACAAACCATTTCAGTCTGTACCTGATGATGCCTTTACTCGTGAAACCATGGTTGTTAATAAATAAAACTTTGTGAAATGTACAGTTGTCTCTATTTTTTCTTCAATTCCATAATTATGGAATTTTATCAAGTACCAACAGTTTCAAGTATCACTTATTTAATATCTCTTACATCATTCTAGCAAAAATGCTAGATTAGGCACCTCATATTAACAAATTCAGCTTAAGTGGATGAATACATCAAGGTCTACAGTATTCGTGCATCATTTATGATGTAACTGATAGAGTAAAAGATTATATAATTTTAATACATAAACATCTACCAAAGTGCTAGCTTAGCAATAACATCACAGCAAATAAGTGATATTTCAGAAGAAATTGTTTTCAAGGGAAATAATGTGTTGAAAATGAAGAATGTGTGTATGTAAGAAAATACACACGCTTTCATGTGTCCTCTTTAGTCTTACAAAGTGTTCTACAGAGAAGAGGACATACAAAAGTGTTAAAACTACAGTTTCTTAGTTTTTGTACTACAAATTTTTTTTTATAAAAGTTAATATTTTCATTAGTTTAGTTAACATACATAGTATTTACTTTCACTATTAAAATTTACCCACAACTTAAAGTGCAGCAAATATTTTATGGTATTTATCAGATTCAAACCTGGCTCACCAGCTCCAATATCCAGAGCTCTACCACAGAGCCATTCACACCAAGAAGTATAAATATATAAACTATACTGTTCTATTGCAACTGGCCATATTCAAATTGCAATTCTTTTCTGTCACTGTTTTTTTTTTGTTTAGTTTGTACAGATTTAATAATGAAATTTCTATTCAGAAATTTTAATTTAAAATAAGAACATTTTATGTTTATAGGTGAACAGTGAAGTTAGCAACTGAGTGTCATTCAGATTGTTAACCCATAGTTCAAGATATGTACCAATGTGATAATATTCTGAGAAACATTTTAGAAAATGTTGAGAAAGTAAGAAAACTTAATTCAAAACCAAAAAGTTGTATTAAATGGTCAGCCCACCATTTAAGTGGCAAATGTACAAATTATATATCAGTCAACAACACAATAATCTCTAAACTCCATTGATGCTAGTAAAATTTGAAAACAAAATGTTTTAAACTAAAATTCCACTTATGTACTATTTTTAATCTTATTTCTAGAAACTTTGTCTTAGAACAAATGATATCATAAGTAGTAACTGTGCACTTTAAATCCATGTTTGTCACTGAGCTTTTTTCTTATTCACACACGCATATATATATATACACACACACATGAAAAATTGAGTACAATGACCAGTGTATCATCAGCTAAATATGCAACTTAGTATCAAATGTTGCATGCATTTGTATTTCCATATTCACTTCTGTATGAATTCAAAAAATGTAGTTTTCAAGTTGTCTGCATTTGATTAAATATTTCCCTGGGGAGAACTGATTTTTAGCTCCCAACATTAATTTTTAAATGATATTTTCTCAGTATCCTTACGTGTTTCCAAGTAGTGTACACAGCATGGTCACAAGTAAATAGACACCACCTTTTCAGAAAAAATTAAATTTTTCAGTCATATTCACATGAATTGAT
>NW_013666918.1:241936-255911 GCF_000517525.1 Limulus polyphemus
CTAGGCATGTTGTAGCACAAGAAAATTAGTGTGCAGACCATTATAGTGCTCTGTGAACACAAATTAGTTAGCATAAATCAGTTAAATGACAAAAAATTAGGTGTCTATTTACTTTTGACCACTCAGTGTACATAGCTACCCACAAGCAGTTCTCACACTTCATTGATTAATTTCAGCAACTCATTGTACTTCTCACAAACAAAACCCAAAACCCTCAAGTAATAGGTTGCCTGTTAGGAGCAGTGAATCGGTGGTCTTCTAACTTGGATGACTACACCACAATCTGTTTAGGATACTGCCTCAAGAGTTCTGACTATGGTAGTTAACCCCAACTTTTTCATAGCTTCCACTGTACTAAGAGGTTAGCATCATCAGTTCATCATTGTCAAACTCGTTGTTTACTTATACTGGGCTTTTAATAATCAAAACATCAAAACAAAGGGTTAATAATCAAAACATCAATATTCCTTTATCTAATATCCATAATATGTTTTATCAGTTTACAAGTAATTTTACAAACAACCATCAAATTATTTTCATTACACATAGCAAACAACAGAATACAGGAAGGTATATACATATATAATATATTATTAATCTTAACCCACTCTAGTGGTTCTGTCAGAATTCTGTCTGAAATTAGGAGAAGGTCAACTAATCACTGTGAATGATTTAGTCATATAGTGCACACACACCTTCCACTTAGAATAATGTTCATGTAGGTACTGATGATACTTGCAATGGATCCTTTCGCTGCACTCGAGTTGACGGTAAGGTGGACGCTCGAAGTCTTCTAAGTTGATGCACCTGACACCTAGTCTGTGGACTAGGATCTGATTCTTTTCTCTACCCTTGGTGGAGATTTTTGTGTATTGTCACTGGATATCCTGATACAAATCCACTAACTCATGAGAACTGTAGCCACCATCCGATCATCTAATCCCATGTAGATAGTTGGTGCACCATGCTACATGTCGCCATTCTTCAGAATATGATACAAGTCCCAGCCACTCTGAATCCTTTGATTTCAATAATGGCTGCTTAAGCTCTTCTTTTCCTGTAAGCACAAGTCTGGTTTACAACTCTTGCTACACCATCATATCACTATACCTCAGATTTAGTTTCACCAGTTTTATGATTCGACACGTTCACGATGCATTTTGTCTTTGGTCGGTTGAGCACTTAACCTCACACTTCACTCTTGGTGCACCATCGTTGATATCTTGCTTCTAATTTATTAAATTTCTTGACTCTTGAACTGTTCTTCGTCACTGATTAACTAAAATGGGTCAATTTTTGAATGTTTTTTCTTTTTAAAGCTGTCAATTTTGCTTTATTACACTAACTTTATAATCAGCTAACCTCATTGATTCGTTAAACAAACCTAATTTTATTAACAGGCTATACAATCAGTCCATGTTTTAATTAGATGGGTCTTAGTCATTTAGTCTTAGTTATTTTTGAATTTGTATAGCCCATCTAATATCCACAACTTTATCCAAGCCAATATGTCCCATTTAATATAAAATATTATGCTTACTAGTATTTCTTGCATAGGTAGCATGACATCTCTACCATCTAACAGAAATAATGGACTTTTCTGAGTAGACTCATTTTCAGCTCTTCAATATGCCAATAATAACAAGGGGATCTCTTAGTACCAAGTTTTCTGATCTTTCTTGCAGTATTGAGAGATCATGTCTAACAGAGTTCAATTAAACCTTTCTACTAACCTGTTAGCAGCTGGGTGATTAGCTGTAGTTTTGATTTTCCTTACACCTAGTAACTCACAAACTTCCTTCATTAACTTAGATATAAAGTTACTGCATCTATCTGTTAGTAAATACTGTGGTATACCATGTCTAGTTACAATGTTATTCACAAATGCCTTGGTGATTGTTTCTGCTTTTTGATCAGGTAAGCATATTCCTATTTAGGTAATCTGCGACTACTAACACATATTTGTTTCCTGTGTAGGATGTATGCAATGGGCCTAATATATCCATAGCTACCAACTGAAAAGGCACAGTTAAACTTGCCATTCTTTGTAAAGGAGCATTCCATAAGTTTGTGTTCATTTTTCGTTTCTGACATTCTGTGCATGAACCACAATAATCTTTAATATCTTTTCTCATATTTAGCCAAAAAAATATTTTACTTATTCTGCTGTATGTTTTCATAAAAGCTAGATATGCTGCGAATGGCATGTCATGATAGGTTCTCATAACTTTAGTTTTAAGTTAAGTGGTACAACTATTTGCAATGACCTGTCACTTTCAACTTTTTTGCATAAGATACCTGAATCTGATGTGTATTGTGTATCTTCTCTCTGTAATACTGTTTCATAGGTCATTGATTAATTCATCTTTCTTTTGCTAGTTAGTCACACAATCTAAATCCCAAATTATTTCTAACTCATCCTCGCTTTCAGATCTTATCTCTTAAACTTTGTTAATCACCTGTTTTTCTTCAGTTTCTGCATTTCCGATTTTGTTTCTACTCAAAGAATTGACATTAGAATGCTTTCTACCTAGTCTACGTATTACTTTATAATCATAATCCTCTAACAATAATGACCATCTCGCTAACCTAGAGGAGGGATCTTTTAATGTTATTAACCATCTTAACAGTGCATGATCTGTGATGATAGTGAACTTTCTACCATACAGATAACAACAGAAAGTTTTAATTCTATACACTACAGCTAAGCATTCCTGCTCTGTCACTGAATAATATATTTCAGCCTTTCCTAACTGTTTACTCTGATAAGCTATTGGATGTTCCTTTCCATTTTCATCTAACTGAAATAATACTGCACCTATATAGCAAAACCTGA
This sequence comes from Limulus polyphemus, assembly GCF_000517525.1. Classification (NCBI taxonomy): domain Eukaryota; kingdom Metazoa; phylum Arthropoda; class Merostomata; order Xiphosura; family Limulidae; genus Limulus; species Limulus polyphemus. The sequence continues at coordinate 244,773 of NW_013666918.1, forward strand.
AGCATTTGTGCTTACTTAGAATAAACTCTTTGCTGAAATCTGGGTAGCTTAGAATTGGTGATTTTAATAAAGCATCTCTTAATTTCTCGAATGTCTACTGTCTTTTATCTGTGCACTGGAATTTTATTTCTCTTTTAGTTAACTCTGTTAAAGGTTTCAACAGCTCTGGAAAATGTGGTATAAACCTACTATAAAATCCTAGAATTGCACAAATGTCTTTTACTGTTTTAAGCACTGGGTAATTCTTACAAACCTCTAACTTTTTTGGGTCATGCTTTACACCATATGCAGTTGCCATATGACCTACATATTTTGCTTCTTTTTTCAAAAACTGACATTCACTTGGTTTAAGATTTAAGTTTGCTTTCCACAATCTATCAAATACATGCCTTAACCTTTCTAAGTGTTCTTCAAAACTTGCAGCGAACACTATGACATCATCCAAATAAAAGCATTCCGAATCTTGCAAGCCTCATAATACAACATCCTTTAATCTGTGGAATGTTGAAGGAGCATTGAATAAGCCAAAGGCCATTCTATTAAACTGATATTTGCCTGAAGGTAACACAAAAGCAGTTTTAACTTCATCTTCCTCTTCTACCTCTACCTGCCAATACCCACTTTGTAAATCTATAGATGAAAATTACTTACTCTTACTTAACCTGTCTAATGTCTCTTGGATATTAAGTAATGGATAGATGTCTTTAACTTCACTTTCTGATAATCTACACAGAACCTTAATTTTCCATTTTTCTTAGGAACTAATACAACTGGAGATGCATATGAACTACTACTGTCCCTCTATTACACACTTACACATTCTTTTAATTCTACCCTGTGCTTCTCTGGTACTCTATAGGGTTTCTGTGCTATGGCTTGTTGTTATTCATCACTATTCTGTGCTTAACCTTATTTGCACAAGTGTTAGGGTCACTTTCTCCTACAAATATATCTTTATATTCTTTTAGTAACATTATTAGATCTTACTTGTTTCTTTTTTACACATCCTAAGATAGAATCCCAATCTATCTTATTTTGTTGAGCCTGTTTCTTGGTGTTTCTAGCATTATGCTGTCCTACTGCAGCTAATGTTTCCCTACTACTAGTCTTTCCTACTACTATATGCTTAGGCATTATTACTTTTTATTCATTTACATTTAACACTTTTATAGGCACCGTCTCTCTTGGACACTTTACTCATACAAGCAGCTATATAAACTTCTGCTTCTTATATTTCAATGGGTTCAACTAACACTTCTTCATTACGCTTAGAGTCGGGTACTTTAGCTTCAGCGATAAATTGACTCCTCGGAGGTACTTCATTTACTTTAACTAATCTTACAGGTACTCTTTCTTTCAAATACTCCTGTTGGAATGCTCTGTTGCTTATATTAGTCATAAGTGTAGAGTTATATGAGGGGTTTGAATTACCACTTCCCTGTATTCAAGTCTTATTTGCTACCTTATTCTGCCTTACTTTACTATCACTTACTTTATTCTTCGTTTTCTTAATACTACTACCACTATAACTTCTGCTAAGCTTAGAGCTTTTCTGTTTATTTTTATTCTCCACATTTCTTTTTGAGCACCTAATATTCCTACCATACCAACTGTGTTGTGTGTCACTAGAAGATCAGTGCATTTGTATTTAGAGAACTGATCTTTAGCCTTGCTAATGCTAGTATTAGGCATCTGACTATTAGTTTTAGTTAGCAGGAAGGTATCATTTGTCTTAACTGTTGCACATAAGTCCAAAGATTCAAGTCTTTCAAAGCTTAAGATCTCCATTTCCATGCATAGCTTACAAGAGTTGAGAGATATTTTAGAAATCCTACCCTATAATGCCATCTGTTTCTAAGTCTATCTGCTTGCAGATATAAAATGAGTGTTCTAATTCTAATTCTCATATTTTCATCTGAACCTTATATCTACCTAGCATCTTAACAGAATGCCCTGATATAAAAGTTAAAATATACTTAAAAACTTCCTTCCAAGCATTATTCAGCAATGTCAGATTCTTATCCACTAGTTTTGCACTTAGTAGTGAATATCGAGCACCTGTGTTAACCAATAACTGACATGCTATACGTTCTATTTCTACTAGAACTACTGGTGATACTTCATTAACACTATGTTATATATCTTCTTGTTTTAGATATAAACCAGAAAGTCAAACCTCTGTGCCATGATCTCCTATGACATCCTTTCATAAAATGTCAGTAATTACTTTCTTGTACTTATTATTGGATTATTTATAACCAATAGAAAGACAAGATTTCAATCCATTGATTCTTATATAAGGCTAGCTTATTTTCATGATAGGTTTTAAATTATTTGGCCCACAGATTCAATGTTGCCATTGCCAAAACCACCTTTACATAACAAGGGAATTATTTTAATTCACTTTTGTTAGAATTGTTAATTTTAATCATTTTAGTTAGAAAGCCAGTTAAATTATAATATTTTTAAGTTTGTTTTGTTTTTTGCATGTTAATATTTTGTGTTCTTAACTGCATATTTAGAATAAATAAAAATTATTTGATGTACTACTGCCACCATTATAAACAAAATAAGTTTAAGTTTTGTTGAGGGCCAAGAGCAAAAACACAAAAGGCCAAAAGTAAGTGCTAAATTGGATTTTTTATATATAGTTTTAATTTATTGTTAGAAAAGTAACTAAAATTAAAAATTAGAAACTTATTAGGTTACATAAGAAAACATAAATGAAAAATCAAATTAAATTTCTCAGAGAAGTATTCCTGCAAGATGATCATGCATTACATAATTCAATACTTTGTTTACCACAACCTGAGCTACATGCTCGCTAAGTGATTTATAGCTCTGTTACACAGGTTTAATAGTTAGACGCAGTTCATAGAGCAATAAAGAAATAAAATTAAATGAAAACAGATGTAAGCTGTTATGAGCCTGTTTAGAATAAATAAATAACTTTCTGTTACAACCTGTAGTTATTTTTGTGGTAGTTACAAGGTCAGTCAAATGGACCAAGTGTATAAAGTGTTAGGATAGACAACTATAACAGATGGATGTGTATAAATTCTGATTTTTTTGTGCATAACATACTTGTGATGTTTACTAAAAGCTTACAAATGGTTTTGGAGATACACTTAGTAAATTTGGAATTAAAGTGAACATTAATTATCCAATGAGAGATCTGTGTATGGACCAACACTGCGTATGTAGGGTTAATGAAGAAAAACAGCCATTATCTAGTGAAAATAGATAATCTAGTAACGATGAGTCTTCTTTAACAGTTTTCAAACAGAAAAAATGACAATTTTGTTCTACCATTTATTTCTTTATCTAACAAATCAAAAAGTTGATTCTGAAAAATCAACAGCATTTATTTGAAAGTTTTTAACTTGCTGTCACAATGGTAAAACAGTTAAGTTAAATGAAAGTACTGATTAGTTAAGTAAGTGATTTATGTTGACTATATAGTAAACCACTTATTTAACTTTTGCCTTAGACATTCTGTGATCATGAAGAAGAGGATTCAAGTGAAGCATCAAGCTAAAGACAATATTAGTTCTGTAGTTACTACTTTGACTCCTGCAACAACAACTAAACACACACACACACACAAAAAGAGTATGCCTACTGAATTTGATGATGATAAAGCTGATAGTATGCGAAGAAGATTGAAGTATTTCATCATTCTCCAATCCAAGTACATCATCATTCTTCATTATGGTGGTCCAAAAACATAAAAATGAAAAATTATTTTGCATGATATTTGCCTATATTCCACTATCCCTAATGATGTTGGAAATAGAAAACTGGATTCATTTGTGCATATTTAGAGGTGGTGCAACTTGAACACTTCAATATCATTATACATTATAGGGAAAGACAAACAAACATATGCTACTGTGGTTTTTATTCACTAACAAAGCTGCAAAAATCACTAGTAAAGTGAATTAAATTTTAATAGTGTCCTGCATATCTGAATAGCATATAACTATAATAATAATAATACAATAATTTATCATATCACTTATGACATCAAATTCTCCTTTCTGGAGTTCAGAAATGTCTTGTTGTAGGTTAACTGTGTGGAGAAGGTATTTCTTTTGATCTTCATCCTTAGTGATAGAAGAGTTAAATACTTGAATCGGAGCAATACCTCTCTCTCCACAATCATTCACAACTTTCAACCTGCCAGATGCCTTCTGCATTTCTTCGTATTCCGGAATTTCTTTCAATTCTGCCAGCTCTTTTTCCAGGAACATCTTTGCTTTCTCTTTCCCATTTAAGTTTAAGATGTTGAACATGTTAGGAGTCCTCTTTGTTACATAGAATTGCAAAGGAGCTTTGATATTGCAGTTCTTCCCCTCTAGTCAATGAAGGTTTTCTTTCTTCTCTGGAATATTGAGATTCTTCACTATTTCACATTAATTAGTTATCTGAACTCTTCCATGAAACAAAGCCAAACCGAACAAGTCTTCTGACAACTAACATAAAAGTCATTTGAAGCTAGATATTGCAGCAGTTGCAGCTGAACGATTTGGATATGCAGATAACTTTAACATCATGTTGAGGTCACTGAAGGGTGCAACAATTGAAAAATGGTGACATCATATGGCATGATGCTGGATTGCTGCCTATTAAATGCAGAAGCTGCATGGTATGTGACCCAACTATATTGAATTATAAAATACTGTAGTAATAATATAACAAACTTATAAGAACATGCAACAGTATGATTGTTTGCAAAACCAATAAACAAAGGTAAGTAAGAAAATTAACTGGAAAAGTAAACTTATTTTTCAAATTTGCTCTACCCTTAAATATTAATGTACTTAGTTCAAAATTCAGTCTGAGGAATGAAAAAATGCACCAGGAGCTCTCATTCGCACCTTTTCATTTTTTACCATATATGCATGGACCACCCTACTCCTTTTTCTATGTAAATCATAAAGTGTCAGAAGCCTGTAACAAGTTGGCATTACTAGATTCATGGATAAATGTTGCCTGACCAAATCACGAGCTTCACTGCTTCTTTTCTTGGCTTTATATACAAGTAACAATCCTTTCCACATTGTTGAAAATACTTACATAGAGGACTTCTTTCACAATGCATATATCTGCAAACTTCCAAAAGTGCATGCAGTCTGAGTTGATTCATGAACACTTTGTAAATTTTATATTGTTATAAAATAAACTACTATATACAAGATATAGTAGAGATCATATAATTTTATTTTTGTATATGTAATACCTATTTCATTGTAATTCTAATTAGTATAATTCATAATTAATATTATTAATAATTATAGTTCATTTCAAGCAGCTTTGAAGACTTATAGCAGATACTATGTTAAATTGCTAAAATGTGCTCACTTGATTCTTGTGAGAACTAGAATATTTTGTAATCATTCCACAATAACTTCAGGATAAGAAAACGTTCTAAGCACACTTATTATCATCAATTAGGTAAATTAACAGATGAAATATTAGGCTTCCGTGAAAAAACATTCATTTTGGAGGTTCTATAGCTTAGGCAAATTTAAAACTTTATTTGCAGAACTTATCATGCTAGAAACCTGAATGTACTTGTTACATTACTACCCGACAAATACTACATTTGTATTCTAAGCCTACATTCATATTCCAAGAGCAGCATACCAACTGTGAACAAGTCTTGGTTTGATTTCTATCAAAGCTGATAATATGTAAGTATGAAAGTTTCATAGAAGTCCTTACTATTATTATAGTAATAACTGTTTTATAGTTTTTGCTATGGTGTCAAAAGACTGTTTGATCTTTGGCTGATGATTCAGCTATATTTAAAAGTATGAGGGCAAGGAAAACTTTTTTCTTCTGATGAAAATTAAGGCTGAACTATGTGACAGTTGCATTGATAATTTTTTAGCCCATGCTGGCTTATAGAAAGTAAATGTTCAATTTAAAATGCTTTTAAAGAATTCTATGGATTTATCAAGAAAACACTGGCAACTCCAAGATCTATCTCTCTTACATACATACACAGATACATTCATGGAGATAAATAAAATATTTACTTAAATAATTTTTGTTAAAGCTCACAATTAAAATGTGGCATGTATTGGCATTATTCATACACACAAACATTTGAAGAAATTTGAACTATGATAGTGAGCAACAAATATTACAACCTTCATAACACATGGTGGTCAAACTGGATAACATATGAAAAAGGTAACAATAAAGTTTCAAAGCAGATGAATTATTACAGATTAAATGGAAGTATATGAAATAACCAGTAGAAACAAATGAAATAAAGTTAAAACTTACTGTTTTAGACTGTATGATTTACCGAGTTTAAAACAGTGTTTAAATCAATATGTACTTATGGTATTATGCATATTATTTCATATTGTTAATATTTTTGACACATTTAAGCTTCTTTCTTTTTAACTGGGTATAATAAAATCCAAAAGAAACTGCTTTATTGTTCACAATCTCTTACGACATTCAATAAATGCACTATGCTACTATCCTCTTCTTAGAATGTGATGCTCTCAAGAATAATTAATTATGAAATATCAAATGCACTACAGTACTGTACTTGGAAATTTTACTCGTATATTCATAATGGTATTTATATAACTACACATATGCTCACAACATAAAAAATGTACACAACTTAACAACAGATTATTTCACACAATGCATACTAGGATCAATGATAAAACACATGTAAACATCAAACTATATATAGATCAGAGATGTTGCTGAAGTTTGTAGAGCTTCATATACATATTAAAAATCCTTTCACACTACTATATATATGTATATATATATATACTAAAAATAATTTTATTCCAGAGTGAGAGGGGGAAGACAAACACAGATCACCTCCATATCTATGACCAGTAAATGGTAATAAAACAGTAGTCTAAGAGCTGATGAAATAAATGCTTGTTTTAATAAAGTTTCCTTTTTTTGGTTTACAAAACACAACATTTTTAAAAGAAAAGCAGTTATTTACCAGTGAGATAAAAAATAATTATGCACACAATATTTGTTTGAAAACAAGATGTTATCAAGAGTAAGTAGAATGATCAGTGCCATTGTATATATATATCTAGTTTCTAATTCTTTACTGTACACCAATAGAATTCAATCAAATTAGTAAGAAAAAAAAATTCTGAACTTACTGCCGTTCACGGAGAACAGAAGTGATTTTTCAGCTGTAGTGGGTTCAGATGAAAAATTTACATCTTCAGTTCTTGCAACATTCTGTACCAGAAAACACAATATTTTTTGCTCTTGAAAGACTTTGTGTACATAAGAATTTTTCCAAACTTGTCCATAAGTTTAAAAGTAAGTATTATTTTAGATTTTGAATGTCATTAATTTAGAGCATTTTTGCCACAGAAGGATATAAATGAAAAGCTAATCTTAGCACAATACAAGTCTGGTAGACACTGCATAATACTGTAAATGAATGTCAAAACTATGTTTCTGGTATAGTTAATGAATCAGCTAATAAGGAATCCTTACCTATCACCATAATGTATGGTATAACTGACAAGGTCAAATCACTAACTGATTGAATATTTATCTATCTGTATTTCTAACTATTGTGAAAAACTACTAAAGAAATTAAACATATTAAAACATTCAGTAAGACAATATTAAAATTTACACAATACGTTGAAAATCTTTAAGACACCAGGTCTTACCTAATAATTTCTACATATTTCTATTAGTCACTGACCCACCATCATCCAGAAGGAGACAGCAGTGAAGAACCCTATTGCACTGTTTATATATCTTGAAACATGTTGCTATTGACAGAGGATTTATTGGTAACATCACTGATATAATTTGTAATCAGTTGTGTAACAAATTAAAATTTCACAATGTATTAATCTTATAGTTAGTAGGGTTGAAAGAAAGAATAATTGGTCTGCCATATGTTCAAATGATTTCCTCATATACGGGTAATGTTTTCATGAAATATATTACTCGTCACATAACATTTCCACCATGGGTTAGTCATTTTACAATTTGCTACAAAGATAAAATCAAATTAATAGATAAATGTGGTATTCATAAAAACTCTTGTAACTGTGGTCAAATGTATATTGGTCAAACACATAGACATTCAAAAGTTATAATTTTCCTATACTGAAAATGTATTTCCAATAGGTACTTAGCTCTTCTTACATAAATAGCTATTCTTGTTCAGTGCTGTGCTCTATATGCAAAATTTTTTATTTTGCATGCCACAAGCCTTGAAACTCCCACCCATCTGGAATTGACTAATTCAAATGCATCTTGCATGCAATTTATTATGCGACAACCCTTCGCCAATAAGGGAGTGACACTCTCTTGATGCACGTGACTCCTTCTATTTAATTCTAACGAACTATCACTTCGGGTGTTGGCAGTAAATGGAAGCACCAGTTTTCAGTGAGGAGGAAGGGTGGGAATTGTGAGGTACCTATCAGAAATATATTTTCAGTATAGGAAAGTTATAATTTCTAATATGGTACATTACCTCTTCTCACATGAGAAGCTAGAATCCCACATTGAATAGGTGGAGGGACTGATCCAAGGGAAAGAAAGAAGCATCCTTCGAAAGTGTCTCAAGGACACTCCCCAAAAGTAAATCTTCACAGTCGAAGATTGTACGTGGGAGACTGCACCACTTCTGAACCAGGTATACTCTTTGCCCATTGTGGAAAGATGTCACATACATGGGTGGAAAGATGATGGAGAACATTCAAATGGGAGAGAACTATGGCAGGATAGTGATCCAAACCATATATTATTTATTAAACTCAATCCCTGAAAACAAAAGAGTGGGTAACATTAAAGGATGTGACTCTAGGTGTAGAGTGGCTAGGGCATGATGGAACATGCACAGCAAGTCAACTACATCTAAAACCCATGCTACTGGGAACCGAGATCCACAAAGGGGTAGAATGAGGGTCATAATGTTGATAAGTCAATTACAATCCAAAACCCAGCCACCAGGTACCAACATCCATGTGGGGGTAGGAAATAGGATCAAACCACTGGCAAGTTGTCTACAATCCAAAACCCAGGCCACTGGGAACTGACATCCAAAAGGAGGTAGGAAAGAGGATCATATCATCTTCACATCCAGTTCATGAGACCAGAGGGAATCTCATACTCCCTGACCTATGAATGGGCACATGATACCAATGTAAGAAATTGAATGATTGATCAGGGAACCCAACATCTGGTATCAAAAAGATGTCTGTGTAATGTAAACTATCTCATTCAAAGATATAATGATTGGAACAACCCCACATGCAGTAACATTCTCAGAATAATAAGCATTGAGGGATAGTGGAAGAAGAAGAAGAACCATAGTAATCTTGCAAGTACCTCCACTCTACCTCACAACACGGATGGAGTAAAAAGAGTATAAATGAGTGATGGAACAGAAACATCTGTGATACATGTGTGAGGACTTAAGTTGATTGGTTCAGCTCTAAATCCAAAATCTAGCCACTGGGGAATAACATCCACATGGGGGTAGGATGATGGATCCCAATCAAAGTGGTGAACTGCAACTTTGATGGCCCACTCCCATGTTACAGAGTGGAGGATACCTCATCATCATCTACACCAGCAGAACACCACCTCCCTACTCTCAACTGAATGGTTATATAATAATTTATATATATTATTTGTATTTCATTAACACATTCAGGAGAATGCCTCCACAGTTTACCACTCCAGTAGCTTGGAACTGGAAAGTGGTAAGAACTCTCAAACTCCATTAGAAGAAAAGGGGAAGATAAAGCTTGGTGGAGAGACTGGAGGAATGATGACACCTGAGACAGTGCAATGGGTGATCACGAAACCCTGTTTTGAAAAGCAGACCATACCGATTTATTCAACACAAGGTATGACAGGGATAGGCAGCTATCCCCTTTTGCTTTACCCACATAGTCCATGGTTGAGTACAGTCCAAGATGGGCAAACTAATGAAGCAAAAATATTGCAAGGGTAAACCTACAAGAGATCTTGTGTAACACCCCATCTCCACAGTGTGCATTGCATGGCCACGGAATCATAATATGTAAGTCGACATGGTCTTACAATGCAGATTTGAATGGTTAAAGAATATCTAATCAGGTACCAATTGCCACAGAGTGGGATCCAGAAAAAAAAGGGGAATATGCTCCTGAAAAAGAAGAGGTATATACATTAAAAGGTAACTGTCACAGTCACAGTTAACTGTCACTTATCCATTGTCGAGATCAATATCCCTAGTGCTCAACTATTTTTTCTTGCCTCATACATATTAGTTTGATAGACAGTTAAATTGCATTTGGGTTTCACTTTTATAAAATATACAAAGCATCACCTTGCTCTATAAGGCTTAAGTTACCAGGCATGTAGAAAAAGACTGTGCCAGAGGCTAAAGTAACTATGCTATTCATATCTTTCTATCGCCCATTGATACCTGTTGACATGTGTGGACACAAATAATCAACAGTAAAGCAAAGGAAAATAAAACATTAAAATTAAACTGTTAGAGAAAAAGTAAAAATGTGATAGATTCTATACATTATGAAAATGAAATATAAAAACTGTAAGATAATAAATAGTATTTTTTTATACTAAAAATTAAAATCACTTTGCAGGTGAATTATTCATAGTCCGAGTGCAAATAATTACATTAAATAATGATTTTTTTTTTTATTAGAAATAGTAGAAAAAATCAAAATTAGATATGTTATTTCTTTGAAACTACATACTCTTAAAAAGGTTTTTGTCAAATTTCAAATAAATTCATCCACTAGTTTTATTTTTAGAATGAAATATAATGATAGTGATGGTAGGTCATACTTATCCAGTAACTAAACTGAAATACACATCACAAAAAATATGCCACTGTCCAATTCAATACTTAACTCTTTCAATACGGGGTCGGTCAGTGCGATGACCTAGTAACCATTTTGTGCTTGTTATATTTTTTCACGCTATAACTTTTAAATTCGTATGCAAATGTTAACGACATTTGGAAGATTATCTGTAAATATTACAATGCTTTCATATGCAAAATATCTAATTTTTATATTAAGTTGTCAGTTTGTAAAGCAATGTTCTCTCTTTTTTTTTTTTCTTATCACATCTTGCCTATCT
>NW_013666918.1:256419-277541 GCF_000517525.1 Limulus polyphemus
TAAAGAAGTAAAGCAAACAATTATCTCTTCTAGTTATGACCTTTGTACTAAGCTGCTGCTTGACATAGGTTGCAGAGCCTTTAAAAATTTTGCACATGGAGGATATGAAACAAAATATATTTTTTTAGGTTTTATATATACATTTGAAGAACTAAAAAATCATATATTACTACATCAATACCATATAATTCAACTATAATTTATCAAGCTTGGTTAAAAAAAAACATTTTGGCTTACCTGAGATATATGAATTTGAAATGTTGTTCCTGGATGTCGAAAATGTGTTTTGTAATGCTTGATGGCTTCATTCCTACGATTAAATCCATTTTTACATTTGTAGCAATGCCAGTGGGCTCCTTTAAACTTTTTTTCACCTTTGATGAGCCCTATTATATCACAGTGGTCACTGCATCTTAGGATTCTTAAACCTGAAAAGTTCAAAACAATATTCCTATGACATAAATCACTCAAACTTAAGAACACAATATTAAAAGTCTAACAAGGTACAATAAGTGTCCCTATTAGCTGAAAATACAGTACATAAAATGTCTGTGCAAAGTTAAACATTTTCATTTGTCCATACAGACCCCACCCAGCACTACCTAAATTTGTAGCTGTAATCACAAACTTTAATTTTCTTAAACTTAAATGTACTTTCTACATGCAAATAGTGACTGTTTCAGTTATTTAAAAATGCTGATATATGACAGAGCAGTGACTGATGACTAGAATAAACAACAATGAATTGTATTCATAGGCACATTTTTAACAGTACAAGAAGTGATGAAGTAATGCAACAACAAAAGAAAGGCACATTATAAACTTTTACTGTTTGCTTCATGATACATGTAACTTTGTGAAGAGTTTGTGGTAAAAGTCAGCATACATTAAACAGTGGACAAGACTATGTATGAAGCTCAGGCTAATCTTGTATCTTTGTTATGCATTATACAAATATTTGATATTTAAACAGAGTTCAGATTTGACTCTTGAAAGATGGTCCACATTACTACCGACACAAAAGAGCAACCAACTTGTTGAGTCAGTAGCCAAAAGTACCATATGAACAGTGTTTTGGAATTATCAACTCTTAATCATGTTTTTCAAATAACAAATAATTGTCAATAAACATGTATAAAATACTGCTGAAGTAGTTTAATTACAATAATTTGTAAATGTATGTTTGCCTGAATACTGGTAAAACTCAAAAATGTGCAAATAAGGTTATGATTGATAGAACTGTACAGTACTGAATCTGATCAAATTTACCTTACAGTTTCTTTTGATAACACCTCAGACACCATACTGTTTAGTATACAGTAGTAAGTTTGTAAACACTAATTATTATTGTAAGTATTGTTGTTTGAATATTTTAAATTGTTTGGCATGACACTGATGTTGACATAGCTTATGGTTGCATATAGTAATTTGATACAGTTGTGAAATGTGTGATAATGACTGTGAATGTTCAATCCCCACTGTATTCATTTTATCACTGTTTTATCCACTAACCACTATGGTGAATTGAGAGTATTTTATTTTCATTAAAATGTAAAATTGATTGCATTGTTTAATCTGAACTGTGTTTTATGGTCCAAAGGTGTAAAAATTATGAACTCTGCTTGGAAAATTAAGTAAATAAAAAAACTGCAATAGCTGTATTAGTAGAAAGATAAATGCCCAGATAGATTATCTAATTTCATGTTATTTCAAATTTGTAATTTATTTTCTCACCTCTTTCATATTAACAGTAAAGGACCTGATTATCCTATTCCAGACTTGAGGTGTGTAACTGATATCCTTAGACTTTTTCCTCAAAGTGGAAATAGTTGATTGCAAAAGGACCCAAGTCAAGAGTATTTGGCCATTGCCAATTGTACTCATTAAATATAACTCAGAAAAAAGTTTCAGGAATGTAAAGATTGTCTTAAGAAATTCCCAGTGCATCAAAAGTTAATACCATGCTGTGGCCATACCTTGAACTTGGTTATCAAGAAAGACCAAAATGCAAGAGATGCACCAAAGCTCTATGATTCAAATTATAGCAACAATGGCTTTAATTGAACCACAAATGTTTAAGACAAGTGATACCCCTTTGGTTATTACTTTTGACATGTGGATATTTAGGGCAAATGACCAGTACCTTACTTCGACTGTTCATTTCAGTGTGTTTTTCTAGGATCAGAGTGAATTTACTTTCACTGAGTTATATATTATCACACTGTAACACCACTGACAAGAATCTTTTGCAGTATTATTTCATGAAATCCTAAGGACAATTATGTTTTAATGAAGAATGAGTTTATTTATTAAATAGTGTATTAATTTCAGATATCCCAGTTCTTTGTAGCAACTCTATACTCTTTTCTTTAACAATATTTCAATGAAGAATTAGTTTGCTGAGTAATAAGTATCTCACTTTTTGGTAACAATCCTGTACTATTTTCTCAACTCTTGTTGGTCATGCAGCACTCCTTACTATTAACAAAAATTGGTTAAAAGTTAGTAGCTTAAAAATCTTCTCAAACGTACATCCAATCCACAGGCTATTTGCTCATAAAAGTGAAATCCCATATTACACGTGTTAACTTCAGAGTCATAAAGTGATAATGTGTATACAAAGAAATCATTAGCAAATGGCATAGCAGAGTAGTGAAAACGTTGCTGATCATTTTGCAAAGTTGAATCTTTTAGGAAATAAATGTAAATCACTGTATTGAAACATTTCAGCTATCAGGAAAACTGTCATAATAAATATGTATGCATACACTGTGGAGCAGTGCTGAAACTCAGTGGCAATACTACAATATGCAAAACTATTTACAACTTCTTCACAGTGCTGCATTTAGAGAAACATGCACCAAAGCACTATAGTTCAAATTGTAGCAACAATGGCTTTAAATAAACCACAAACATCAAGTACCATCAACATTAGTTACACTACTGCAACTTCCACATCTGTATAACAATCACGGAAAAGATAGTCAACTATACAAGAGCTTTTAGCTACTGATACCAAGAATCCTAAGGAGAATTCGAAGCAGGAAAAGGTAACAAAGGTATTAGCAAAATACACAGTTAAGGGTATGCATCCATTGCAAATTGTGGAAGAACCTGACTTTGTAATATTGCGGGAATATCTTGATCCAAAATACCAAGTACTGTCAAGGAAAGAATTAAGTGGGAATTTTATCCCAAAACTGTAGACCAGCATTCAAGTAGTTGTTATGGACCAACTTTCTAAGACAAGTGATGTGATCATTACTTTGATATGTGGACCTTTAGAGCAAATGACCAGTATCTTAGTTTGAGTGTTCATTTCATAAGCCAACACATGGTTTTGAAAAGCTATATTCTTAAAAACCATGAGCTTCTACCACTTCACACTGCTGAAGTTATAATTCAAGCTGTTACTCAGTGTCTAGAAAGTTGGAATATCTTGAATGAGGTTGAAGTAATTGTGTCAGACAATGCTTCCAACTGTGTGAAAGTTATTAGTAACATGTATTAAAAGTTAATACTATGCTGTGGCCATATCTTGAACTTAGTTATCAAGAAAAGACTAAACACAGGAATGATTGAGTGATCATGTGCTGTTCTATGTTAGTTGGGAATTTCCACTGAAGTGTTATTGCCAAACATTGTCTGGTAAGCAAGCATAAAGAACTTGGTTATCAGAACACAAGCTGATCCTCCATTACAAGACCAGGTAGAACAGCATTTTTGCCATGTTGAAAAGAACTGCATAGCAGCAATGGCTACTATATGTGCAGCACTAATGAAGTTGGATACACTAGAGCTAATGTCAGAATTAAAAATGAGTAATTTGGAAATGCTGGTTGAACTTTTGAAGCCTCTTTCACAACTTACTCATGAATTCAGCAGTGAATCTTATGTCACTATATTAAGTTTGTTACCTATACTGCATCAGTTAAAAACTCCTCTTGGATCAGCCAAAGATGACTCAGGAGTGATAGCATTGATTAAACAAGCAATGCTTGAGGTTCTTGGAAATATATACACATCAGCTTCCACTGTTAACATTCTGATAAAAGCATGCTCTCTGTATGTCAGACTTAAAAGATATGTCATCCTTGAATGAATATGAGGAAAGAAAAGTGTGTAACATGATAAAGAATGAAGTTATTTGATTTTTGACACCATGTACTCAGCTGTTCAGAGGAAATGAGCAAAGTCAGTCCATTGGGAAAGGGACACCTTTGCATAGTTTCAGTGTCCAGGAAGTTCAAAACTATCAACGAAGAAAAAGACCAGTGCTGGTTTAAAGCTGCCGAGTCTATTTACAAGAATAAAAACATGCCCACAGTAAAGAAAAATCCAGAATAATGATTGCTGAAAAGCTAGTGAATATGTATAAGACCACTCACTCTCTTCATCTATAAGGTGACCCATTGAGATTCTGGGCAGATAATGCTCATTTTTACCCACAACTTAGTAGACTTGCACTTAAGTATCTGGTCATTCCAGCAACCAGCACCCCTGCAGAAAGTCTGTTTAGTAGTGCATCTTATATTTTGAAAGCCAGATGAGTCATAATGGATTCAGAGAACATTGCCCCCCAGTGACACAGCAGTATGTCTTGTGGACTCATACCGCTAGAAACTGAGTTTTGATACCCATGGTGGGCAGAGCACAGACAGCCCTTTGTGTAGCTTTGTGCTTAATAATAAACATCCAACATCAGAGAATGTTAACCTTCTTTAGCAGCAATATTTAACGCTATTAACTGTTAACTTTTGTGAAAAATAGTCATTAGAACTTTAAACAGACTGATGTTAAGTTGTTATTTTTTAAGTGAGGATCTAAGCATTATGATATTTAAGTTACGTTTTTACTTCCTAATGTATAATTTGCATTATGTTTCTTAGTTTCTGTAATTTTAAATAAAATATAAATGTTATTTTCTACATTGTGTTATTTTGTGTACGAGTTATGTTTGTAACACCAGAAAAACTGTCATGACATGCTTATAAAAATAATACTTAATTGTCTGGAATAACAAGTTTGGAAATGCATACACACTACACAGTATTGTTGCAAAAGGTCACTGATAAGTGAACAAACATTTCATTACTTCTAAATTTTAAACAATGCAGTTGCCTTGCATGTACGAGACATTTTCATGTACAAAATTTAAGATTAAAAAAGTTAAGATTTTCCTTACCTGAAAATGTATTTCTGATAGATATTCACTTCATGTGCAAAATGCCTTCCATGCACAATAGCTCCCCTATGCACTTGCACTTGTGATAACTTCACTCTTTTATGAAGAAAGGAAAATAAAGGTGCACTAGAAATGGGGAGGATGGGTGGGAATGTGTGTGCTGGTGTCTATCAGAAATATACTTTTAGGTAAGAAACATGTCAACTTGTGAAGTGATAACTCACATAATCTCCACACACTTTAGCTAGAATTACACACTGAAGTGGTAGAAGAGCAGTGCAAATTTTACCTAGATCAGCTCCCTTTAGAAAGTGCTCATAGGAAGCCCATGGAATGTCTGATGGCAGAGGCACACCCATAAGAAAGCACATCACATCTAGGCCAAGGTATACTCTTTGCCTGAAAAGAAACAGGGGAAGAGACAAACAAGCCCCATGTGTCTCATGCCCAGGTAGAATAACAACACAACCATCTGAGCACTTGCACATAAGCAGTTGGATAGCCAATATGTGTAGTATGGTTGGGGTGTGCTCAACTCAACTCTACCATCAGACTCCACCTGTAGGAGGAGGGTACATCAGCTATGTAGTAACAATTCATACAGTATGTTGTGCACACCTCAACTCTTCTGTCAGACTCTGTGGGACAAACTCCAGCTGTGGAAGAAGGGCACATGAGACAAGCAGTTGGGATTCGTATAGTGTGTGCTCACCTCAACTCTACTAAACAGACACTGGCTGTAGGGGGACAGCACAACAGTTATGTATTATGGTTTCATATAGTGTGTGCTCATCTCAACTGTATCGAAGATGTACTTGCTGCTGGAGGAGGGCACATCAATCATATACCATGGTATGGTAAAGTAAGTGCTCATCTCAACTCAACTGAAGATATTGTGGTTGCAGGAGGAGGGCACAGTATTATAGTGTGTGTGTGTGTGTGTGTTCACTTAAACTATACTGAAAAGTCTCGGGATGCATGAGAAGGGCACAAGAAGCATGAGCTATTAATAAGAGGGGTAACCTGCACTACACTGACAGTGTCACAAGAGAAAGCAGGGCTCAAAATTAGCAGGAGCTGGGAGCCAAGTGTCTGCTAGGTAGCCCATGTGGCCCCTTAAAATCAAATTAGCCATTAAAAGATTGAATCAACATAAATTGATCTAAGCATTTCTTAGCCAAGCAGAACTTATGACAATACATAAATGGACATTTCCAAACTTACAAACACTTGTCACTATGAATGCTCATGTATTCAGAGGAAATGCACTTTCATTAATAATAATGCCATCACTTTGTCCAATATTCAAACTTTCTGTATCAGTGTAATGGAATTGATATATAAAATTTTATTTAAAAAATCTGAAATATTGAGTGATTACTTGAACTTTTATAAAAATGACTACTGTTTTAAATTACAATGCTACTTATTTAACTTTTAATATATGACATCAAGGCCTACATCAATGCTCACACATTTGAAAGATGTACATACAAGTTCTTTTATGTCAGCACTTTTGAATCCAACTTTGCAGATTTCAGTAGCCAAGAAAAAGAAAAGTAAAACATAATATTACAGTTTTACTGATCATTCAACAATCGGAAATGATCGATTACCAATATAGTCAGAATCGGCCCGAATGTGTGCTATGTACAATAAAGTTGATGATGTCATTGCGTACTATTGTTAACAGTTTAACCTTAAAAACTGTAATGAGTACAGAGAATGTAGTACTTTGAAGCTTCATTAAATTTGAAATGGTTTAAGTTATCAATAAATGTGCCATGCTTAAAAATCACAATCTCTTATTTACTTGAACGAGCAAGTACAGAATCGATACATACTGTTATGTGACCGTTGTGGGTAACAAACAAATTGTTGAGGTTCATTGCCTAAATTCATCATTCACTCAGCCATAAGTTTGAAGACTTTTCGTATCACTCTTACACATTTTGAACTAAATCCCTTTCTAAAACAAAGTATTCCAACCAAAGGTTAAATAAAGTGACAGCATTTAAAAGTTTTTGTTTGTAGAGAGAGAAATCTTCAAACCAGTTACCGAAAGATTTTTCATTTCATTGGCCTTATTAAAAATTCTCCTAATTGTATCTTTATTGCATAATTACTGATCAACTTTCCAATATTAAAAAAAAATCAAAATAAATGACTACTTTAAATGTATAATGATAAAGAGAACCCAAATCATGCTGGTTGAATTATATAAAATTTATCACCTTTCAGCTTAAGACATGTACTTTCATCAAATGTGTTTCAAATATCAACACTTATACTTTGTCACTTTTGAGACTTGTCTAAGTTCATGAAATATTAGTTTTTACTGTCAATAAAGACATATACGCTTCCCTGTTGGTTACAGGTGCAACGCGCAGTCAGTTATAACAATTGCCTACCTTCGTGATTCTTGCTTTTCAACCATTTGCTTCCTACTCAAAAAACCCAAAATATCTAGTTTTTATCATTCAGAAGCAATCCAACCAATCAGCAACCATATTTGTCGAGCCAGCCCTAACTTTGAGGTAACTTCTTGGAACTATGCATATTCATAAATAATGGAACTGTCAAATGATGAAATGGAAAGTTCCATAGCTCTCCAATAAATTAGTTATTTTGTAAATATTTGTATATACCTAGTCAAAATAAAAGGCTATTACTTATATTTCTTAACAGTATAAATATATACTATGTCATTGTTGGACTTGGGATTCTTCTATAGTAGTTGTCTGTGACTTGTTGGCAATAAATTCAACAATAAATGAACAGGACGTACTTCACTTGTTTTCAAAATAATATATAGATTTATATATAATATAAATAATATACAGATTCTACATCTATGACAGCCACACCTGCAACATCTAGCTCTGTATCATTAGCTACACCCTTTAGTTCTTCTTCTCTCCCAAAATACTTCTTCAACATATTGGCATGGTAGATCTTGGTCTTCCCATTCACCTTGTAATCCATTCTGTTGAGTACTCCTTGTACTTCAAAAGGTCCTTTCCATTACAGGGTGAGTTTGTTGTGGATTGTGAGCAGCAGAACTAAGACCTTCTGTCCGACCTTGAAACGTCAACCCTTAGCCTTCTTGTCACACAAATGCTTCTGACTGCCTTGACCTGCAAACAAGCTCTGTCGAGCAAGTTGACAGGTCTCTTCCAGTCGGCTTCTGAGGTCTAACACATACTGATACGTGTTACTTACTTCTGACTCTTCTCCTCCCTTCCATAGTTCTTTCAATATTTGCATCGGATTTTTTATCGTTATTCCATACAGTAATTCAAAGGGTGAAAATCCTGTACTTGCTTGTGGGACTTTTCAATAAGCAAATAATACTGCTTGCAAGTACCCGTCCCAGTCATGTGGTCTCTCTTGGCACATCTTTTTTGGTCTGTTCTTTAAAACTCCACTGACTCTCTCACAGAGTCCATTAAATTTAGGATTGTACGGGGTGGTAAAGAGTTGCCGAGTCCTGATGAGTCTGCACACTTCCTGCATCAGTTCTGAAGTAAACTGGGTCCCTCTGTCACTCAGGATTTCTCTCAAAAAGACTACTCTGCAAAATATCTCCAGGAGGGCTTCTCCTACTCTCTGTCTCTATCTTCACCAGTGCTATTACTTCCATATAACATATTGCATAGTCAACTACTGTCAGAACATACTGGTTGCCCTTGTCAGACACAGGCATTAGTGGTCTGATCAAGTCCACAGCTACTCTGCTGAATGGCTCTCCTATAAGAGGCATCTCCCCTGATGGCACTTTGGCTACCTTCCCTCTAGGTATTGTCCTTTGGCAGATGTCACATGACCTACAGAATGTACTCACATCTTCGATGACTCCCAGCCATTGGAAGTTACTGGTGATTCTGTCTGACATTTTCTTTGTTCCTAGGTATCCTCCCAGAATTGATTCATGAGCCAACTTCATGACTTGAGTCCGGTATTCTGTTAGTACCATGATCTGTTTAACTTCCCCAGTATAACTGCTTTGACAGATTTGGTATAGAACTCCCTTCCAATCCTCTATTCTTTAAGTATCTTTCCACTTTGTTTGTGCTTGACTTTCTTATGGGCATCATCCCAAAGTTTTTCTAGTGAAGGGTGTTTCTTCTGTGCTTCCTTTAGTTCCTGCAAACCTAAATTTGGGATATTGTCTTTTGACACTTGCAGAGGCTTGATGTCTTGTTTGCTCTTCTTTTCTTGTGCTCTGGTAGTGACTGCAGATACTTCATCAATCTTCTTTCTGTCTACTTCCTCCAAATTTCTACTACCTGGTATGTTTCCTATCACCAAGTCATGTATTGGTTCTTTGATACACATAGCCTAAATGTCTCCTACATAATATGGACTATCCACCTTGATTTTTACTATAGGCAACATTTTCACTGTCTCATCAATTAGCACAAACAGGCATATCTTGCCTGTCATCTGATGCTAAACTGGTTCTCACTACTACACCCAGTGTCTCGTAGAACCTTCACTTTCTTGTCCCCAACATAATATTCACATATTGGCATATCATGATTTGTTGGCACTTCTTAATATTTGTCACATGCTCCTATCACTATTGGCACTGTTGATCCTGTTGCTAACTTTAGCCGTGCACTGATCGATCATGCTTTCTTGTATTGAATTTGACAAGTAGTCTTGATTCTTTTTCTTCTGGCAGCAGCATCCATAGTGCCAGTCACTCTTTTCTTGTTTCTTATTAGCACTGTCTTTGTAAATAGCTCCAGATGCTTTATATTGAAGTTTCTGCTGTTGCTTGCTGGTAATGGACTTGCACTCCTTTGCAATGCATAGCATCTCTTCTGGTCAGCTATCATTGTTTCCAATTTAACTGGACATTCTTGGACTTGCCAGTTATATTACCTACATGGGCTTCCATATGCTGTTCTGCCAGCTTGATCATCTCGTCTACATCTTTTGGTGCTCTCTCCTTTAGAAACAGTGACATGTCAGTTGAACACATGGTTCTTGTACTAATAGGTCTGCCAGTCCCTCAAAACTATTTTCATACTTGGCCATGTCAGTCCATCTTGTGAAATATCATCACAGATGTGCCACAAACTGAAATACAGTTTCTCCAGTGTCGGTTTGACACCTCTGAACTTCCAACAAAAACTTTTTTTCATTAAGTTCATATTGTTTCAGTAAAGCCACTTTTAAGTTGTCAGAATCCATGGCTTTTCTGACATCATTCCTGCATATACTTGTAGGCTTTTTCATGTGAGAAGTGGGCTGATACAGACTGCCCAGTCACCTTTGTCCCAGTTCTGACTGGGTGAATCTTTCGAATCTTTCCAGGAAAGCATCCATGACTTCTTTATGTTCATCAAATTTGGGCAGCTGGGGTCGGCTGGCCCTGACTCCATTGTCATTCTTGGATCCTTCTTCCTTAGTAGAGCGAGTTTTGCTATCTCAATTTGTGTTCTTATTCTCTCTATTTCTAGTCTTTCTTCTCTCTCTCTTTCTCAATTTGTATTCTCATTCTCTCTATTTCTAGTCTTTCTTCTCTCTCTTTCTCAATTTGTATTCTCATTCTCTCTATTTCTAGTTTCTACTTTTAGTTTTTCTTCCTCTCTTCTCTGCCTATGCTCTTCTCTCTCTCTCTCTAGTTCTTGTTGTTGTTTAACAGACTCTCCTAGTTCCCTATCTTTTAACCCAAGACGTTGTTCAATTTATCAAATTTGGACATGGTTAATAGCGTGATTGTAATTTCTACACTAGTATCGTTACTACTACAGTTGTGCCTATATAGGCCTACTTATTTCTGCTGTCATTCATGTTTTCTTCTATTGCCATTTACCACTGTATAATCCTGGCTGTGGCTCGCTAATTGTCAGAATAAAAGGATTTTACTTATAATTCTTAATATTATAAATATATACTTTGTTGTTGTTGGGTTTAGGATTCTTCTACAGTAGGTGTTTGTGACTTGTTAGCGATAAATTCAATGACAAATGAACAGCACACACTTCACTTGTTACAAGTGAACAAGTTAAATGTATGTACAACAAATTCTTCACACTATAAAGATTATGGGCATATCATAAACACTTGGGCCTATTCAATTGCTTTAGAATTGCAGTTGATAAGTCAAACCATCTTCTCTATTACTATCACACTAGTAATGTGTGTGTGTTTCTCTTACAATTGTGGCATGAGTTACCATAATTGTTTGGTGTTCTTTCTTCAAAATATCCTCTATTCTTTTTGTCAATATGCACTCAGGCTGACTCAATTGCTTTAGAACCACGCTTTGATGGAATAAGTTATTCTTCTTGTCTCCTTTTCTACTGTTAGTCTTACTCTAACATATTAAATATTAAGCCTATGTTAATCGTTAAGACTATCACTTCTATGGTAGTTAACTTCATGCCGAACTTTTCCTTGCCTGTAACTTTACTCTCTTCTGCTATTCTCTGTCTCTCCTATAATAGTCTGCTTTTAGCTCTTATTATAACAAAAACTAAACAATAATAAAATATTCATTCACAAAATAAATTAATCAATAATATCTAATCTAAACAGTTTTATATCACGACATACTTATTTACCACTTTCAACTTATAGTGACATCTCCAAGAGCACATGTGCAATTAAAAAAATTGAGAAAAAAACCATATTGGAAAGTAATGGGACATTCCAAAGTTATAAATTTCCTACAATGAAAATGTATTTCTGATAAGTACTCATCTCCTCTCATACAAATAGCTATTCTCATTCAGTGCTGCCCTATATATCCATAAAAAATTTAGGCATGGCACAATCCTTCTATCTCCCCTCCATTAGAATTGACTGATTCCAATGCGTCACTCATGCAAATCACCATGCATCAACTCTCCACCAATAAGATTATGATATACTCTTATGACACATGTGAATCCCTCTATTCAACTGTACTGAACTATCACTTCAAGTTTTGGCAGAAAATGGAAGCACCAGTTTTCAGTGTGGAGGAAGGGTGAGAGGAGGTAAGTACCTATCAGAAATACACTTTCAGTGTAGGAAAATTATAACTTCCCATATGGTACATTACCTCCTCTCACATAAATAACTAGAATCCCATATTGAATTGGTGGAGGAACCAAAGGGAGGGAAAGAAAGAAGCATCCTTTGAAAGCATCTGAAGGACACTTCCTAAGATGAGATAGTCATATTCTAAGATTTGATGCAGGGAACTGCACCACTTCTGAACCAGGTATACTCTCTGCCCATCGTAGAAAGATGTCACATATATGGGTGGAAAACAGAGGAGTACATCCAATTGGGAAAGAAGTATGGCTGGAAAGTGATCCAAACCATGCAATATTTATGAAACTGAATCCCCGAAATTATAAAAGTGAGTAAAGTGAAAAGGATGTGCCCGTGGCTAGGGTGCAACAGACCCTACACAACAAGTCAACTACACCCAAACCAATGCTGCTGGTAATCGACATCCATGCAGGGGTAGGATGAGGATCATACCATTGGCAAGTCAACTACTCTCCAAAACCCAGCTGCTGGGTACCATTTTTGTGGTGGTAGAAAAGAGGATCATACCTCCGGCAAGTCAACTACAATCCAAAACCTGGCCAATGGGAACTGACATCCACGTGGGGAGAGGATGAGGGATCCCAATCGAAGGGGTGAACTGCAATTTTGACATCTCACTCCCATTTGATTTTATGTTTCATATTAGAAGGTATCACATGACATACACTAGAAGAACACCATCACCTGAATGAGGTGTACTCTCAACTGAATGGTTTTATAACCATTTCTATTTTTGTTTGTATTTCATTAACCCATTCAAGAGGATGTCTCCACGGTCCACCAATCCAGTGGCTTGGAACTGGAAAGTGGTAAAGACCCTCAAATTCTACTAGAATAAAAAGGGGAGAGAAAGCTTGGTGGAGAGTTATGAAACTGGAAAGTGGTAAGGACTCTCAAACTCCACTAGAATAAAATGAGGAGAGAAAGCTTGGTAGAGAGTCTGGAGGAATGACAACACCTGAGACAGTGCAACGGGGTACCATGAAACCCTATTTTTAAAAGCAGACCATACTGATTCATTCAATACAAGGCATGACATGGATCGGCAACTATCCGTTTCTGCATTACCCATGTAGTCCACGATTGGGTATTGTCCGGGTAAACTTATGAAGCAATTCTGTCCTGAGGATAAACCTACAAGCAATCTTGTGGAACACCTCATCTCTGCAGTGGGCATTGAATGGCCATGGAATTATAATATGCAAGTCGACATGGCTCGACAGTGTGGATTTGAACAGTTAAAGAATACCTGGGCAGACACGACTCGCCACAGGAAAAGGAAAAATAAGAAAAAAACTCAAAGTCTCATTGAATTCTGAAATTCTAGAATGGCTACAGGAAGAATATGATAACCTGAAGAGGAAGAAAATCACGATTCGATTCAAATGATAAGAGACAAGAGTATCATGGGTAGTCCACATACCCAATCGAAGAAGTACCTCCAAAGTATGATGAAGATGAAATGCCAATGAAAAGGTATGGTATCAAATTGGGTAAGAAGACACTCGAAACAAAGTACGGGAGGAAGATGATAAAAAGGAAGAAGCCAATCAAACAAATATCCAAACCTAATTGGCAAAGAAGGGAGGAGAGAGAACACGAATAGAGAACAATGGCTAAAGAAGAACGAGGTGGGAACAGACACTACAGAAGGATGATATGCAGAAAAATATAAAAGAGAAGAGCATGTACAAGACATAGAAAGGCAAGGATAAAGATGTCAAATGGAAGGAATGGAAAGCAGATAAATGGAGGAGTTATCCTCATGAGCTGCTGAAGTGTTAGGGAGGAAAAATGATCCGAATAAAGGAGAAGATATGTAGGAGAATAAAGAGTACAAGAAACATCCATGGCAAATAAACAGACCACTGTCATCTACAGTCAAATAGGAGAAGGAAGGAAAATATAAGAGAAGGTGAAACAAGAAGCACTGGGAGAATGGTTCAAACGTAGGCAAAGTGAAGCATTGCAGGATCACGTTAATATCCCCATCCGGAAAGGCAGTCCACCACAGTGGATGACAAATTCGGAAGAAACAAATCCACAGGTAAAGTATAGGAGAGGCAAATACCTGCAGGATCACGAAAAAGAAAAAAAAGAAAGGTGTGGGATAGGACCACCCAAAAATCTGATCCAAAAGTCAAGAGAGAAAATCTGCAGGACTAAGAACAGTGGGTTGATTTGGGGTGAAACCCTGGAAACAAAAACCAATGAGGGAAAATTTCTATTTGCATTGAGGAACTTCCATGTAGGAATGGCAAATGATACAAGCCAGAAAAAAAGACTAACTGATAGGAGAAGCTGGATAACCTTGCCAATGACCAGAGGAAAAACAGGTGTGAAAACAGAGGACAGGAAGGTATGGATGAAACACTGGTGACTGAGGGTGGCGAAAAAAGGGAAGACCAAGGAAAAGATAATGGAGGAGGAAGTTGGAGCTGGAGAAGCTGCAGAAACCATAGCCGAGACAGCCCGGAAAGAGCTATCAGAACAGAATGTCAAGGATGAATGAAATCATCCAGAGAAGCAGGAGAATGGGAGGATAGATAAATGTGTTGGTCCAATCCTGGCTGAAAACATCGATAGCCAGAGCAAGAAGACAGGGAACCAGAGACCAAAACGAAGGCAATTTGTGGTTAAGTGACATAGCAAAAGCCTCAATGTGAGCAGTACCCCACTGAAATGAAAGCCACTGGAAAAACAAAAATATCAAGAGACCACTTCATCTGACAAATGTTGTCTGGACTGGAATCTGATCCTCAACAAGCATAAAAGTGCCCAGAACATCACATGCAATGACAGAAATATTGAGCATGTGAGCCTAAAAAGAAGATCCAACGTTTGAATACCAAGGAATGGTGAATGGGTGCTGCCCTGGTGATTGAGATAAGAATGGATCATTAGCAGACTATCTCTGCCCACATGGAGAAAATTAATCAAAACACGACATACAGCAAGAAGCTCCAGGAATTTGATAGGATAAGATCTCTCGACTACAGACCAAAAACCCTGAATCTTCCAGTTGATCAACACATGCCCTCATCCTGAAAGAGATACATCCTTGAAATGCGGGAAACCGTATGAGGAGCAGGAAGCAGGACACCTGCTGATGTGTGAGTCACATCTAACCACCAATGCCGATTAACGACAAGGGTAGAATAAAGGGTAATAAGAATAAAAGGTAATAAAGGATCCCTTTGAAATTCCATTGGTCATGAAAAGATCATGAAAGAATACATATATGAGCCTGACCTAAGGGGATAATGACTACCATGGAAGATCACATCCCCAAAAGAGAAAGAACTTTGTGAGCTGTAATCGAACTGAAAACCCACTGAACAAAATCAATGAGGAGAAGGGTGGGCTTGACTGAGATGTGTGTGTAAAAAAAGAAAAACACTCAAATGGACAGATATTGGATATGTCTCAGTAAGAACTTCTCCAACTTGATTAACAGCCCATTGTAGCCACCTCCAGAAGCAGCTGATAAGGGTAACAGGCAGACTACTATTTGGAAAAGCAAACTGTAGCTAGTCAACCAAAGAAAGAGGAAAATGCAACCCGAGAGCATATAAGTGACGAACAAATGCTCTGAACGCCCAACACAACATACAGGGCCAAAGCAAGTCCAAAGGGCAGTGCACGAAACTGAGAAACCACCCTGTGGAGAATAAACTGAAGAGAGAGTCGCGTGTAATGAAATATCAGGATATGCAAATAATCATTTGCAGCATTCCTCTATGTCATCGATAGTCCACCTTACTATGAAAAACAACTCCAAGGTAAAATAGGGAAGATTGAAAATGAGATGGGTCAAACCCAGCACAGATTGCCAGTCTTCGGTTTGGCACAAGGACAACAAACAGCCTGGAGAAAGATGATGAACAGGTGCAATGGCCTGTAGAGACAGAAAATCTTGTACCTTTTCAAACAGACACAGGCTAGTAGCAGAGTCCCAAGTCATGGGGAAGGAAAAGGGTACCAGGGACAAAGGAGGTGAAGAAAGAAGCAGTAGGACAAGTCCCTAAGTTAGAAACCAAAGAACCTATGGCACTGTAGTGAAAGATCACCAAAGGGTATCAATATAATATATTCAAGCTCCTGTTGGACCAGAACCCTCTGAATAGTCTCTGGTACTGTTGGCAACATGTCAATCAAGGTTGAATAAAACAACAAGATGAGAAACACCTGGAAGTGGACAGGGACAAGTAGATAAGGACTAGGATGGGAAGAAATAGGGGCATGTTGTGGCTACAAACGCAACAAACGTCCAACCAAAGAGGAAAGGGTTGAGTGTTGATGCACAGATTACACGTGAGATTCCAAAGTCTCAGTTACATAATCAAAAACATATCACAAAAAAAAAAACAGAAATCCAGAAAAGAAAAAAGCACCAAATGTACCCAGGACAAGGTCGCATCATGACCTAGAAAACCCCAACTACAGTGAAACCATATGTGGAAAGTGACAGCCGAAGATGACAAACGAGCCAACATGAAGGTAATAAGGAATCATAGAAAAATGGGGAATGTGATAAAACATAACATACCTGAGAAATCACGTCGAAAAATGTCATATTAGGCCTAGCTGATTCTGCAGGAGGGGTAGGGAAAAACACACCAAAATCTGGTGGTGTAAAAATGCTGTCAAATTTTTCTTAGCCCAAACAGGTTCGGATTGTTCAGAAGGATTGGGTGGGGTAAGTCCAGGAGAAAGTTGACCCATATAATGATCAATTTCATGATGAATAATAGCAGAGAAATCCAATGACAGGTCTCTCTCACCTGCATCTTGTGAAAATAGTACTAGAGGTATAATACCCGAAGTGTGGAAATGAACCTCAGAATTCATTGTAGGAATATGTAAATCAAACAAAAGCATTTGATGTAAAATATGCAAGTATGAGAAAAAAAATAAAGACAGGTAATTACGTAAAATTAAAAGATTACTTCAATATAAAAGAAATCCCATTTCGGAAAATAAACTATTAAAATCATGATTAACATGAGGAGCACCAAAAGAAAAAAAATGTCTGAACAGGAGTACTGCCAAACGAGAAGTGATATTTCAGTAGAATTGAATATAGGGAGTCACATGCGAGTATGTTGCACTCTTATCGGTGGAGAGTTGATGCAATGATGATTTGCATGAGAGAAGCATTGGATTCAATCAATTCCAATGGAGGGAAGAGAGAAGGCTTGTGGCACGCATATAAATATTTTTGCATATATAGGGCATCACTGAAAAAGAATTGCTATTTATGTGAGAAGAGGTAATGTACTGTATCAGAATTTCCAATTGCTCTGTTGTTATGCACTCTTCCTTGACCTCCCCAAACAATGAACTAATACACAGTGCAGTACTAATGGGGAGCCACATGGTGTACCATCCCAAGAACTTCAGGGGAAAAGTCCATGTAGATCTCCAGCAAGCACACAATGTTCATTACCTCTGTATATAGGGTGCTGCTATTGATCATTTGCTAATGTATGGTCCATAAATAAATGTGTGTGCTGTTTGCTAATGTATGGTCCATAAATAAATGTGTGTGTGCTGAGCATTGTTTTTAACCTCTCTTTCATTCAGTGTATCAATTTATGTAGATAAATGAGAAACAGAGATATTTTAACTGATAATATTTTATTGTATGGTGAATAATGTTTTGTGTCAAAAAAAAAAGTAGAGTCATGATTGTAATCATACTTACAAATCAGAAGATTGTTGTTTGGAATAAAGTGGTATGGGTAGTATTATTTTTAATTTCTCAGCAACTGTTTTTTTCTGTGATTGGTAAATTCGACAAATTCTACCGATTCTGACTGCAATAATCTCCTGATTCCTATTGTGTAACCAATTATTGGTAAAACACTGCATAACATAAAATAATTTTAAATTAACACAAAATAATGATTTCAAAACAGGAATTTTGATAACATTCTCATGATGGTCTCTCCGATACACTTTCCACACCTATTTTATTACTTAATTTCACCAGACATAGCAAGAAAGGCTAGCTCTGGACTCTGAACTCTGGGGCCAAGGAGGAGCTACCTAATATATGTGGCCTCTTTCACCTATTGCTGTCTGTACCAGCCTGTTCTGCTGAGGCAGAAAGAGGATTCAGCAAGATGAAGATGATCAAGACCAATTTAAGATCTTGTCTGGGAGCTGACAGGATCACTGATCAGCTTCTGGTCATGCTCCACTCACCTCCAATAAGTTTCTTTGATCTCATTACAGCTATCCATCTTTGGAACTCAGGATCACTTCACACAAGGAGACCAAATGCTGATAGGGTCCAGATTGAGAAGCAGGTGCAGGAGAGTAACTAACTAAGAAGAGGATGAAGGAAGAATCCAAGAAATGAATGTTGAGACATCATTGGACACTGATGCATGTTAGATTTACTTTCATAATTTATTTTGATTAGGAAAGGACACTAACTTACATTTAACTCATCACCTCCTAAGCCATTTTAGAGTTATTTACATGTTTTCCCTATGTTGCTAATTTGAGGATTTCACTTATTACAAATTCATGAACAACTAATTAACAGCTGTTTCAGGATATGATAGAACTGATTGCTATATAGGTAGTAAGTAGCAATGTAAATTGTATGATTTTTCCATCTCTCCATCAAAAGTGTTTGACATTTTATTGACAAATATGTGTCAGCTAGATAGTAATGGGGTACATGTGAACAAGAATAGATTACACTGTGAGTGATGCAAAGGTTAACACTTTCCTAAATTGAAACCTCCGCTGACACTAACTATTTCTCAATGTTGACTTTGCCTATCTAAGCATTGGTCTTGCATACTCCAGTCTTTTATACCCCACTTAAATGCCCTTGGCAATATCTAATTTGCAAATCCCTTCACCTGCGTCAATGTACCATCTTATCCTGACACTGTATATAAGAACCTCACACAGATAATGTAATCACTTTTTCAAGACTTACACCATCCCAGTTACTAACACTGGCTCTTAGTGGGGAGGAAGGGCAGGAGAGTATCAGAAGAGGCAAGTATTATTGGAAATACATTTTCAAATTAGGAAAATGTTAACTTCCAAACATACTTCCAGTTTGGAATTATGAGGAGATAGTGGCCCTCCATCCTTGAACAATATACAACCTTAAATTGTTCAAAAGGGCCAAGCACACCCAAACCAGACAGCGTAGGATCAAATCTGAACCAGTATTACAAGTAGGCTCCCATGAGGGCTGGTGGCACTCCTACTGACATCTGCAAAAAACATCCAGGGACTCGGGTAGGAGGGCACCCAGCTTCAACCTCTTCTCCAAGAGTGGAGGAACAGACTCAAACACTCTGGAGGAAAAGCTTCTGTCCACCACCCAAGTGACTGGAAACTAGGTGTGGTAAGGACTCCTTAGTTCCACTAATAGAATGTGGGGGGTAATGCATTCTGGGGAGTCCTAAGGAACAGTGCTCTGAAAATAATGCAATAGAAGAACCAAGTACTCTAAATTTTTAAAAGCAAACTGACCCCGATTTATTCAATCCGATGATCGGCAGGGATAGGCAGAATCCATTTTAGCTTTACTCATGATAGTCCATGATAATATGGTAATACCAACTGGTAAGCACCTAGATGGTCTTATGAAACACCTCATTTCTACAGAGCCTGTTTTAACCAGTAGTAAGTATAGTCAAATGGGTTACTAGTGCAGAATTAGATTGATAAAAAAAGCACACCTGTCTGGGCAACACTCACCACAGACTGGGATCCAGTGAAGGCAAGATGTAAGGGACCCTGCAAAAGAAAGAGAAGATTACTCCCTCCTTATTATCTTTAATTAAATAATTTTAGTCTGTGGAATTGAAAAAAAATACATCCTACTGGAGGTGGAAAGTCAAAGCATACCAACAAACAAATGAGGGTACAAGGTATATCTATTCCATCACATAATAAAGCAATAAATCTCTCACCATGAACAAGGAATATCAGCTGAAGAAGGAAAAACTAAATAGTTCCCTCCCGACCATTCCACCATCAAGGGAGGAGTAAACTCAAAGGTCACAGAGAAAAGCCCCAAAATCTCATAACCCAAATGACTAATTGAAGAAAAGGAGTAGGAGGTGGTTGATCCAAATTCTCCCCAGAATAACCAGGGTCAACAGAAAAGGCAACTTCAGAGGCCCCCCAGGCCGATTGTATGTCTCCATCTCTCAATGGATCAAAACACGGACAGGAGAAATAGGAGAAGTCGGATTAATCGCCATGCTGACAACAGTAATATGGGAATTCATACTTGCAAACATCACGTCCAATTATATATACATAATGTGTGTATAAAGGAAATTATAATTATACAGAAATCCAGAAGGCAATGCAAAAATCACAATCCAGAACAGAACGTACCACAGCACTTCATCAGAAAAAAACGTGACCAACACTTTGTCAAGAAAAAGTGATTACATTATCTTAGTGATGTTCTTATATACAGTGTAAGGATAGAGGGTGCATTGACACAGGTGGAGGAATTTGCAAATCAGATATTGCCAAGGGCATTTAAGTGTGAACCTGTTCTTAGAATTTAATGACCTCCACGAACCGGTTGTTAACAATGGCCTATACATAGTAAGTTGTAACGTTATTATTAGGAGGTACGCGTATTTACAACGCAACTTTACTAGCAGGCTAGGCGGACTAGGTCTACTTGATCTCTGATGAATCATTTGCCAGCAGGTAAGTGTTTTTTTATACAGATTCTTATGATCTTATCTAAATTATTATTATTAGATCTAACTTAGTTATATCATCTACTATAGCCCAAGCGTCCTAGGCCTACGTGTGATTGCAAATCTGTGCTGAATTATTAGCCAGCGGGTGAACGCTTTTTCTACAGATTCTTATA
>NW_013666918.1:278012-290829 GCF_000517525.1 Limulus polyphemus
ACAACGCAACTTTACAAGCAGGCTAGGCGGACTAGGTCTACTGGATCTCTGATGAATCATTTGCCAGCAGGTAAGTGTTTTTTTATACAGATTCTTATGATCTTATCTAAATTATTATTATTAGATCTAACTTAGTTATATCATCTACTATAGCCCAAGCGTCCTAGGCCTACGTGTGAGTGCAAATGTATGCAAATATGGCATGCTGCTAGTGAGAGAACCTGTTGTTAAAATATTTGAATCCCCCCACTGTAAGTGGGGTATAAAAGACTGGAGCATGTGAGACCAATGGATAGATAGGCAAAGCCAATGTTGAGGAATAGCTGAAGTGGCAATGGAGGGTAAGTATGTTTTGGAAATTTTCTTTCATTATTTATTTTGATTATTAAAGGACACTACTTTAAAGGAGAACAAAAGTTACTGTTATACTATACTTGACAAATAAATTAAAGACCATGTATCAAATAAATATAATTTAAGTGGTTTGAAAAATGTGAAATGGTCTGACTTGCATTTTTTTTTCTTCATGAAATTAACATATGTTGATATCTTTAGTTTCTTTTCAATTTATGTAACATCCGCTAACGATAACCTCCATTATAAAGTAGATTTTACAATGAGCTATAGGATTGGCCCTAAAACTGCTTGCGGGCCCCTAAAAATGCATATGTAAGGGATCCGGCTGGCTTCCTATAAGAAAAGTTAACAGTGATCCATGGAAAGCATAGTTTGTTTTCATTGAATGGTTTCACATTCAGTAAAAATAAAATCCTTATCTACCATGTTTTAAAACTTGAAGCTTTTATGGAATGCAAAACCGTTTTGTAACAAGAAATTTAACATTAATTGTTAATTGGTAAAATTTAAAGCTGACTTTTTGATTCTAATTGGATTTTCAAAATCCTCAACTGCAAATAATAAAATAGCCCTCTTATAAAATTTTAGCTACTATTTAAATGAAAAACAATGCTACAATAAATAATAATCAAATGTTAAATTTCTTGTTACAAAACGGTTTTGCATTCCATAAAAGCTTCAAGTTTTAAAACATGGTAGATAAGAATGCAAAGAGGTTTCTTGTTAAAAAGGGCTAGTTTTGAATTCAGTAAACCATATGCTGTACCATATCTAAGACCCCATTACTAAAATTGCTTTTAGTTAAAAAGAAATATTTTGTGGGCAACCTATCAAACCCCATAAACATTTTGAGTATATGAATAAAAACACATCTACTTCTTTTATTACACTTTAGTAAAACAAGGACATTTATTCTTGAGTTTCACTTTTGTTTTACTTGGAAGTAACCGTGAAGTTAGTATTTAATGTAATATTACCATTGCATAATTACTGATACAGAGTTATGCATTAAATAACAGCCAAAGTATTAGACAACAAAATAATTCTTTATGCTACTGTATAATATTTACCAGCAAAGTCAATTCCTTTGTCAACATGTTTTACATAATAGTGGGCTTTTAATATTTTTGTGTCGTGATAGATCTCGGTCTTGGCACAGAATGGACAATGCATATGTGAAGAATTATCTATGCATACAGGATCTCTGCATTTAGCTGGTGTGAAGTTTGCCTCCATTCCTCTCACTCGAACACTTGGATGGGACTGTAATAGGAATGATAGGAATGCTTACATACTGTATATCAATGCCATAAAAAGTACAAAGCTTCAAAATATCTTTTTCTGTAATATGAATCAAAAGTCATGTCGAATAATCAGTAAATGTTTAAAACATTTTATTTATAAGCTACTTTAGGTTACATGTACTTTATATATCTGTGTGTAAATATGTATTTGGTATCACTCACTCAAACCTACCTCAAACTATTCAGAACAACCTGTCTCGCATACTTTTATACAATATGCCATTCTCTAAAAAAATTGTTAATTTAAAAATATACATTTTAGCACTCTAAACACTTCAAAGAAAACTTACCTACTATAATTACTTTAGAACCTTTCACTATAATTTACTTTTATTCTTCTACATTTTTATATTCGGTATTTTGCCATTATAATATGCTACAAACTATACACATGTGTCTTTAAAATATTATTATCACTTGAGCAGCAAGTCATACTGCATGTCTGGACCAATCAAAGTTATGATTGTATACACAAAGTGTGGGTTCCCATAAGGACTATTTTTAGTACTAAAATACAGTGAAGAATAAAGTACTGAGAAAGGAAACAATATGTGGTGCTTTTAGTAGTCTCAGAAGCACCTATCTCCCAGTAAGTCAACATGAAGATTTGTACAATGTGCTTGACGACACGATGATGCATATTATCAATTTTTGCCAAACATTGGTCATTAACATACAAATGGACTCCACTTTAACATTAAACACAACATATGCATGTAACACCATAATGTTCATAATGGGACAAAAGAAATACCATACAAAAACAAATGTGTTGTACATGCTTATATTGTAAGAACAATAAATATGTCATCACAAGTACTGAAAGCTTGGCAGCTTTGATATCGAACATTCATATATACTGTGACATAATATATACTCTGATATCCATAATATTGCAACATCTAATATTTATATTCTTTGTTTTTTACAATTTACAAGCAGACATGTCTGAATATGGAAAATGCAACATTAGTTCATCAACACCCACAGGGTTTCTCGACAGCGTCAATACCACATCACTGAAGCAGCAGGGTGAAGTAGTAGTTTTCATGACACTGAAGACCAAGGTTCTAGAGACAGCATAACATGAAAATTATTGATTTGAACACTTCACATTTCCATGTACTCTTTCACATAACATCCATGCTTTATGCTCACTCAAGTTTTGCTCTTTATGGGTTAAGGAATAGCATTTTGATTTAATGTATCTATTTGTTTTTCACTTTTTCCCATAATAACATTTTGATAATCCAACCATTCTAAGAACTACTATCATGTTGTATAGAATATTTCAGAAGTAAAAAGTGAGAGAATGGATAATATATATACATGGAATGTTCTTGAACATTCTAAATAATGGGGAATATTCCAGAATATGGTACAATATTTCAGAATGTATTGTAATATTCCATAATAATATGCTAGACAATTCCAAAATAACCTAAAACCTTACTTTAAAGAGTATTCTGGAACATTCTAGAATGTTTAGAATATGCAGATATAACATGAGCCACAAGGTAAACTCTCAACTACCTTGAGCAACCCCTAAATGTTATTCAATATGGATAAAATTGGGTGTGAATTATTTATTTATATATTGGAACAAAATGAGGGGATGAGAGTGTTGTAAATCAAAACATCAAAATAGGGATCACCCTACTGTATTAATTTAAAATAATATAAAACCATGATGAGTACACTGGAATGGGCAGCAACTGCCTGTTGTAGAAAAAAAGTGTCAAGAACGATGTTTTAATGAGAGTTTGGTTTGTTGGGAATTTCATGCAAAGCTACACGAGGGCTATCTGTGCTAGCGTGAAAGACTAGAGGGATAGCAGTCATCATCACCCACTGCAAACTATTGGGCTGCTAGTGGGATTGACCATCACATTATAACACCCCCAAGGCTGAAAGGGCGAGCATGTTTGCTGGGACGGGGATTCCAACCCACGACCCTCAGATTGCGAATCAAGTGTCCTAAATTGGCCTACAAACGTGTAAAATTGTTCACATGCCAGCATGTAGGATCTTATCCAAAGGTTGGCAAAAATGGAATGTGAAAGAGCCTGCGAGCACTGATATTAAGGGAAGAATACCAAGCAGAGGAGTTGGAAGACTCATTCTGTAAGGGTAGAAGATCAAGAAGGGTCTCAAAGTAGAAATAAATGATGATGGGGGCCCTGAAAGGGAACCTACATGCCAAGTAACATTGAATAGTCAGAAATTAAATGTGAGAATGGTGAGAAATCAAAGGGAGCAAGACAGGAGCAGAAACAGCTTTAGGAAGAAAGGCTCAGTCAGGGTAGAGAAGTAAGTAAATGAGTGCAAAAAGAATCAATGGCATATACAGTACTATATATTCAGCTTGTTTTGTTACTTATCAATCACTTGAAAAGCTTCAATTATAGGTAAAGTCACATTACACTCACTGTAGATTAAATATTATTAAACTGTAGATAAATGTAACACTAAATCCTTTATTAACCAATATTTAAACAATTATCAACTGTAACTGTTCTAAACTAACGAGTCATCAAGTGCATACAAAGGGCCTTTACTATTACGCCAAATAATTAAGTGGGCTTTCAGGTGCAAAAGACTGAGAAACCCTAGTCTAGATAACCCTTTTATCCTCAAAATATTCTTAGTAGCTCTCCTCTAAATACTTTTTTCTTGTTGGTTAGGGTACCAAAATTGTACAAAGTCATGCCTAACTAGTGATTTGTAAACAGATAATTACCTCCTTTGCTTTGTTATAAATATGGTTATAAATACATGCAAAAATTACAGTAGCTTTACTATTACTAGCTATTAGCAACAGAGCACTACCTCAATAGTTTGAATGACTTTTCCACCACATTACCAATATTATTTGCTTTAGTCATGCTATTATACATTATGACATTAAACTACAGTAGGGAACCTTTTGATCCATGTAGGCTGACCTACCTACTAAATTAAACTAAACCCTTACAAAAAACCTGAAAGCCAGCCCTTGTCATTCAAATATTTTTCAAGCTTTCTCTTAAACTCCCTTAAATTAACTGCATCCACCACATTTGGAGGCAACATGTTCCAAAGACCAACCATCCTCTTTGAAAACTAAAGCTGTCTTAGCTGAAGATGACTCCTACCCTGCTAAAATTTATACTTATGTCCCCAATCTTACCATTAAATATGAAAAAAAGGATGATGCATCAACACTACCAATTCCCTTAACAATCTTAAACACCTCAATAAGATCCCCTCTAACTCTTCTTTTTTAAAAGAAAAAGTTCAAGAGATCTTAACCTATCCTTGCATACTCTTCAACCCCAGGTATTATCCCAGTAGCCCTCCTATGTACCCTTTCTAACAATTCACTGAACACAATATTCCAAAATATGGCCTAACCAATGACCTATTGTGACATTATAACATATTTAGTCTTGTATTTAATATTTCTGTAGATAAAAACCTAAAATTCTATTTGTTCTGCTGCTAGCAACAGCACACTGCATGGATGGCTCAAGTGAATGATCAATCAGAATACAAAGATCTCTTTCTTCTGCAACACTGTTAAGGTTATTCCCATCAAAATTACACTCATAATTCAAATTGTGATATCCACATACATTATATTATAATAAATGCATTTATTATAATAAAAAGCCATCTGCCACTTATTGGCCCAACTCACTAAATAATCCAAATCTTTTTGCAAGGGTAGCATCCTCATCACAACCAGAAACACCCAAAACTTTAAAGTAATCAGCAAATTAAAATAATCTACTGACCATATTTCATCATGTCACTAATATAAATCAGAAGTTATAATTTTTCTATACTGAAAATGTATTTCCGATAGGTACTTACATCCTCTCACATAAATAGCTATTCTCGTTCAGTGCTGCCCTCTATATACAAGTCTCAAGTTCCCACATATCCCACAATCAACATGGTTCAAATGCATCTAACATGCAAATCATCATGTGACAAACCTCCACCAACAGAAGCGTGACCCATCCTCCTGAAGCATGTGACTTCCTCTATTCGATTCTACCGAAATATCACTTCGAGATTTGGCAGAAAAAGGAAACACCAGTTTCCAGTGGAGAGGAAAGTTGGGAAGAGGTAAGTACCTATCAGAAATACATTTTCAGTACAGGAAAATTATAATTTCTGATAAGGTACATTACCACTTCTCACATAAGTAGCTAG
The DNA here is from genome assembly GCF_000517525.1 of Limulus polyphemus. Lineage (NCBI taxonomy): Eukaryota > Metazoa > Arthropoda > Merostomata > Xiphosura > Limulidae > Limulus > Limulus polyphemus. The sequence goes on from NW_013666918.1 coordinate 283,874, forward strand.
AATCCTACATTGAATAGGTGGAGGGACTAGTGCAAGGGAAAGAAATAAGCATCCTTTGAAAGCATCTGAAGAACACTCTAAAAGGAGGATCATCACAGTAGAGGATTATAGGTGGGAGACTGCAACACCTGTGGAAGGAGGTGATACAAACATGGGCAGAAAAGGGAGGAGCACATCCAAAAGGGAGAGAACAATGGTTCGATCGGGATCCGAACCACCCAATATCTGAATATCAATCCCCCTAGATGACAGTAATATGGGTGAGAGTAAAAAAGATGTGGCTCAAGGTGTAGAGTGGCTAGGGCATGATGGACTGTACACAGCAAGTCAGCTGCCTCCAAAACCCAGCCACTGGAAACCGACATCCATGTGGGGGTAGGATGAGGTAGGAAAGAGGATCATACCACCAACAAGTCAACTACAATCCAAATCCCACCCACCGGGAACCAACATCCACATGGGGATAGGAAAGGAGATCGTACTGACGCCAAGTCAACTGCAATCAAAAACCCAGCCAGCTGGTGGGGGTAGAAAAGAGGATCATACCATCTTCAGCTCAATTCGGCAGGCCTGAGGGAAATATCATATCCACCAATCTGTGAACAGGATACATGATAGTAAAATATTAAAAAGTTTGACCAAGCCAAGAACCCAACATCCAGATGATGAAAATAATAATGATGTCCATGTATTGTTAAATATCCCACTCAAAACCACCTCCAATGCAGTAACATCCTTAGTATATGAAAATCTTCAAGGGATAGTACAAGAGGAAGAACTGTAGTAACCTGCATGATCATTCACTATGACCCACAACACGGTAGCAGTGAACATGACTGCAACTGAGTGAGGGAACAGAGACACCTGTAAGGACTTGTGTTGATTGGTCCAGCTCTGAATACAAAACCCAGCCACTGGGAACTGACATCCATGTGGGGGGTAGTATGAGGGATCCCAATCAAAGGGGTGAACTGCAACTTTGATGGCTCACTCTGAGTGATGGCTCACCCGCTCTGAGATGGAGCATCAGATTGGAGGAAATCTCGTCATCTATGCCAGCGGAACCCCACCACCCTACTCTCAATTGAATGGATTCCTTATTGTTTGTATCGTATATTACTATCACATTCAGGAGGATGCCTCCATGGTCCACCACTCCAGCAGCTTAGAAGTGGAAAGTAGTAAGGACTCCTGTACTCCACTAGAAGAAAAAAGAGGGGAGAAAATGTGGTGGAGAGTCTGGAGAAACATCGACACTGGAGACAGAGCAATGGGAGACCACAAAAACCCTATTTTGAAAAGCAGACCACTCCTAATTTATTCAATCTGAGGAATGGCAGGGATGGGCAGCCATCCCCTTCTGCTTTAATGGATTAATGCATGGATTAATACAATCTGGAATGGGCATATGGATGAAGCAAATATATCACGAGGAAACCCTACAAGCAATCTCAACATTGTGCATTTAGTGGCCATGGAAATTTTAATTGTTAAGTCATCTTGACCTTACAGTGCAACTTTTACTATTTTAAGTATACCTGGATAGGCAACACTTGTCAAAAAGTGGGATCTGAAAAGAAATAAAGGAACATGACCCTGAAAAATAAGAGGTATATATACACACAAAAAAGGTAACTTATACAGTCACAGTCTGATCAAAGAGTGAAGGATGTGGACAGGTGGAAGATGGTAACCTGACAAGGAAGAAACAGCTACCCAAAGCAGATAATGGGAAATAAACATACGAGGTGTAATCTCGGTGCTCAATAGAAGTACCTCAGCAGGGGTGAGATGCAGATGAAAGTGAAGGTGCCTAATTGGAGTAAAGACACCAGGAATTGATTACGAGAAAAAGGAGACAAGGAAGAAAAAGCCAATCATATCAAAAACTGAATTGAAAGGGTAAGGGAGAAAGGAAAAAATTCACAAACAGAGGAGTGGTGCCAGAGAAGGAAACAGCAAAAAGGGGAACCAATGGAAAGAAGCTTTGAAGGCAATGATACAACCCATAATATGTATGGGACATAGAAGGCTATCCAGATCCAGTTGGGAATAAAGGAGGGAGATGGAAGGAAACAAAAATGAAGAAAAGTACGAACATGCCGCACAAGCTGCCAAAATGGAGGATAGGAAAAAAAATCGATCTAGAACAAAAAGAACAGATCGAATTGGAACAGCTGAGAAAACCAGATCTATGTTGGCCAGAAAGGAGCAATCAAAAAAGACCCAACACAGAGTGGCAAGGACAAACAAAATCACCCTAAGAAGATGAAAATGGGATGAGAAATAAAGGTATAAACAGGTGCCAATCCTGTCTGAATGAATAGAAAGCTAAAGAAAATGGATGAGGAACCAGAAACAAAAACTACAGATCCGAATCAAGCTTGAAGGGCAAGACACGAAACTGGTACCACACTCCGCATTGAGCAAACCTAAGACAGTGCCATGAGATATGAAAAATAGAATATGGGCATAAGAATATAAAATGTCGACCTTGGGCATCCTCAGTAATAGAAAAATGGCCCACCAGAGTATGATAAAATACAACTTGGTAAAAAAGAGAAAGAACCAAGAAGTTATAGAGGCAGAACAGATTGATTACAGAACTCCAATCTGCATCAAGAATACACGACTAATGGAAGAACTCTTAGATGTAGGACAAGTAAATGACAAGAAGGTGCCAGACATGGAACATGAATAAAGAATGCAATGGTTAAAGAGACAGTTGAGCAATGAAAAGAGAAGAAATCAAATGTAGCAATACAGATACCCCACATGATGCTAAAGTCAGAGGAGTAACCCCCCCCCCCCAAAAAAAAACAGATCAGTGGAGAAAAAAAGAGCTGTCCATAAGTCCCGATTAGAAGTGTAAGGGAAACGAACTTGGTACAAGATAACATCCCACTCCAGGAAGATCCCAAAAGCAAGAAAGCCACGTGTGTAGGGAAAGAGCCAAAGGTGGCAACTGCCCCAAAAGGAGGAGGAAGGTATCCCACGAAAATCCCCAAGAAATAGTTAGAGTGCCTCGGAAAGGTGGTGTATGAAAATTAATACCGGTAGGAGAAGTGATAGGAGAAGAAAGATGGAAAACTAGTCTAGGGAGAAAAGGATAGGATTAACATATTATCTAGCCCATGTGCTTTATTATTTTTTAAACTTTCCAATTCTTTCTTAACAAGCTCAGAATTAATGTGATCAGCTTGTTTAACCTTGTTACCATCTAGCAACTGTTCAGGTTGAGGAATATTGCTTAAATCTTCATTAGTAACAATTGAAGAAAATGTAGAATAACCTAGCCATCACACAATCATCAGACATTTGCCTGCCAGTGTCATTCTTCAAAGATAGTTTTACAGAGCATCATCAAAAATAACACGGTGAACAGTCGAAGTTAGAGCAGAGATTTAGGTTTCCACACTATTTGTTGGGTTACCATTGTAATATCAGTTATGCACTGCTCACTTTGGTTCAGGTTTTGTTATTAATTTACAAAAAAGCATAAGCCTACTTAAATTTCAAAATGATTCTCAGTTAACACTCAACTCTATGAAAATACTGAAAATGAAATTCACATATTCTGTATTTTTATATTAATATTGTTATTACACTAATACCAAGAAATATGTTACCATATTTTTAGAAGTTAACTTTGAATTAAATTTTATGAGATAGGCCTAAATTAATTTCTATCCTAACAGTAATATTAACATTACTAGTAGTAGTAAGTATTATTAATTTACTCATAAGATCAATACTGACCTAACAACATAACACCATAATAAGTCGATTTTGATTCTCGATTTTTACACTACAGCTTAAAACTATCACTAATAGTAATATAATTATAAGCATTTAGTAGTAATCCTACTTTTAACAGTCGTTTTTTCTAAATAAGTAAAATTTGAAAACATTACAATTTACAAGGCTTACCATAATTATATTAGAGTCCATTTCGTTTTCTTTCATAAATAACAGTTTTTCTTTCTTTCTCAAATCAAGCTATAGTATTTGGATACTTAATGCCAGGAATTTAAATTTAATGACATCACTAATTTAGTAATTATGATTCTACCAATATGTTCAATATTATAAAGATAAGTAATAAAATTTAAAAAGCAAAGGCTTAAGCACTGATCCCTGGAGCACTCCACCAGTAACACCAAAGAGTTTAGTTTTACGAGACACCAATAATTTTTTTCTTTCTCTCACTCAGAAATGCATCTGCTGGGACGGATTTGAAGTTGAAAAACCAAATGGTCCATTGTTGTCAGCTGTATAATTTTATACTCTTTCTTCTTCAATTTTGGCTGCTACTAAGTGTTAGCAGAAGACATTTTCTAACGCTTAAAAAAGGCGAAAACCTCAAACTCAAACTTTTAACACCTGGGGGAAAAAACAAAAATAAAGCAATACCTGAGCTACTCCGAATATATAAACTTTCATTTTAGTCTACAAAAGTTTTGAAATCTCTAGTATATCCTTACACACACACACACACACATATACATATACACACACGCACATATATATATATACATACATACATACACACACACACATATATATATATATATATGTATTGCTTAGTTAAAAAAAAAGGTATAAAACTTTTCCAACCTACACAAATATGAGTTAACGTGAATACTATCACAGATTTTACTCATTTTTAGGCTTGTTGGTTTCTAATGCTTCACCAACTTTCGACGTTTAAGAAGTTAAAAACCATAACAAATAACTTTCAGTTTCAACGATAAAAACAAAATGACATGGTGATTTAGTCTAGAAATGTAAAGAACATAATAAGTAGCTCATATTCCCCAAACCCCTACAGCAACAGTCTTTCATTTATCACTCACACTTTTCTTATGATTTCGTGATTTATTGCTCCTTGAAAATGTCAAGAAATATAACTACTCTACGATATTACACTTCTATTATTTGCATTTCTGTTAATAAATCGAAATCGATACATTAAAACACAAATCATCTAATACTTAAGCATTTATTTCTTATGATAAGAGAAGAGTCAAATTATGTTTTAATATATATATGCCTTTCTTCACTTCAATGTACATATGATATAATTTTCAATGTTGAATTTTACAGAAAGAGTGTCAACTTGCAAAAGATGTAACCACGCTCTCTGACATCAGATGTTTGTTTATCATTAGGTACAAAGCTATACAATGGGTTATCTACGCTATGTTGCTCCTTCCAAATAGCTCAGGAGAAGGTTTGCGTACTTATTGCGCTAAAAATAGGGTTTCGTTACTGGTGGTTGGCACAGCACAGTTTGCCTATATATGCATTATGTTTTTTGCGCTTAACTACGAACAAAAATCTGTGCTGTACCCACCACAGGTATTGAAACCCGGTTTTTAGCGCTAAAAGCCTTCAGACTCACTGCTCAGGCGGTGAGGGGGAGGGGCGGGCTCTCTGACATCAGAATTATACATATCTGTTCTTCATATGAGTTATTCCTAATCGTATTATACATAATATTACTTTTAACTTAATTCGAACACTTATAACTGGTCCAAAAACAATCTTATTATTACTTAAGTTACTCAAAGGAAAACTCATAACGGAATTTAAGAAAATGTTAATTAAAACATATTCATGGTTGTATTTGAGAAGAAGAAGAAAATGTTTCTTTAAACATCTGCAGTCTCCCAGTGGATCAGAGGTAAATTTAGAGACTTACAACGCTAAAATACCTAAAATACGCCATTTTATTTTTCATTTAATTTTTTTCTTTTTTTTTTGGAAAGACAAGATAATGCTTTTTGTGCTTGAATTCTAAGTTTTTAAGTTCAAATCTTGTCTTGGTGTAGCTTTCTCTTTGTATAATACATTATTATAAACAGTAATATTTCTTTAATTGTTCAACTGACCTATCTGGTATCTCACGTAATTGAACTATATGCATTATGCCAGATTCCAGGACCATATGGCATAATATGCGAAAATTGGTTGAATCAACTGTAACTGTTTACCAGAACCTAGTACAATACACTAAACGCTGTTTAGACCAGTGGATAAGAAAGAGTTCAGACAAGAAGAAGCAATTTAGACATCCTCATGGCTTTTATTGGCAAAGTCAAAGCAGCACGCTGGATGACAGCAATTGAGAGTACCAGCATTAAATGCCAAAAAATATGCCACTGTTACGTCTCTGTTCGTTTGTTAATTTCCTGTATAATTTCTTTCCGATGAAACTTTAGCGATACAAGTCCTTTCTTAAATAAAACTAGTTTATTTTTTCTCAGTACAACTTTGCAATACACTTAACTTCCACAGTTACTTTTACTTAACCACATGCTATAATTCACAACGATTCACGCACTTTACTTACGGTCACTACCGCACTTGACTCAATTGTCCGTCTCTATCTCTGCCTGTCTGAAATTCTCTATGCCGTCACTTCCTGCCGGTCTTATATATACAAAATAGAGGGCGTCTGGCAAACACTCGAGCCTTCAGGAACCTTCGAGATACTAATTACGTGTTACCAGCGTCACGTGACTTCCGCTGTCGTAACACCACGCTTGGTGGTAACCCAACCTGTAAACTAGAAATTAAATCTCAATGAAATAAACAAACATCACCTATCCAAGAAGTTAAGAAAACAATTAAGCAGCCCCAACTTTGATCAAAAATAATTGTTGTTTTAGACTCAAATGGAGTAAGTTCACAAGTCACCAGACAGAAGGTACTGCTACACACGTTCCAGGATCACTGAATGCTCCATCTTCAAAAATGTGCAATAACATGGTATTCTTAGATGGGAAGAAAAATAAGAAAATCCTTAACAAAGCACTATTAACATTGAGATAGTATACATTGACGTGGTAAATGCAAAAAGTCTTGAACCTAAAGTAGAAAGAGAGAAGTAGCTGTTGGTAACTAGGAGTTATCCTTAGACGTCTTGTAATTGTACTTGGTGAAATAGCTGA